>NW_014333080.1:132798-212315 GCF_000341935.2 Cephus cinctus | reverse complement strand
CAATCACTCAATCACTTTACTTGCCCACCCACCCACCCACCCACTTGACACACGTACATTCATACACTGTTACACGTAAATGAGCAGAAAGTTTGTACGAGCATTACTTTCTCTGTTGAATTCAATCCGGATACATTTCTTTCTTTCCGCTATCTGCTTTTACCTTCACTCTCATTCTTTTTCCTACTTTCTTTTATCATCTTCATATACACGTGAAGAACGGTTGGTTGATTGTTAGATGATAGCTTTGGTGTTTCGTTTTGCTGTTTTCTTGCAGCTTACCGGTTGCCGATAGGCAAAGCTGCGATTTATCCGATTTTACATATGTGAAGAAAAAAAAAAAAAGAAAAAGAAAGAGCGTAGCCTGATTGGGCTTCTGTAAGGAGCCTTAGGGATTTTCATATTTGGTGGGGATATTTTCATTACTGTTATCACTATCACTGCTGCTATTAACGCTGCGATTATTATAATTATTACGATTCTTCTTCTTATTATTATTACTGCTACTGTAATACTGTCATTTATTATTATTACTACTGCTACGATTATTCTTATTACGATTATTATTATTATTATTACAATTATTATTATCAGCACTGCTACTATTATTATTATCGTCATTATTACCGTCGTCTTCGTCGTCATCGTTGTCGTCGTCAGCAAAGTTACATTGCTATTCGTAATCATCGTCAACTTCGTTATCACTGTTACTGTCATCATCGATCATCTTTCGTCGATACCCTTTTGTCAAAAATCACCTCTTGCGCACTATCGAGTTATCATTCTTAAGAGTTTCTAAATAACGTTTTGTCTCGAGCGGGCCGATAAAGGATTGTACTCCTTATCGTAAAACCGATTGGATGACGATCCTTCGCGTAAACTTTTGTTCTCGTTTCCCTTTTCTTTTTCCACGAGATCTTTGCACTCTCGAATTTCTCTTTCTCGAAGATCTTGTAATAAAGAATGAAAAGGAAAAAAAAAGCGTGACACGCCTATTCCATCTTTTAATATTCAATAACGAAAGCAAATAAAAAAAATCGGCTCACTCAGGCCCGGAAAGAAGCGCATGAATCGATGGGCTAATCAATAAGGAAGAACAACAACAATTGTGTATATTGATAGTATATTGATTATATAGAATTGTGCGTGAGAACGTTCGAGGAAAAATGACCCACGCCGGGCATGTGTTCCGTCTATATATTAAGCGCGTAATCCCATGACGACGTTAGGTGCCGATTACCATTGGAGAAGTGTCATAGAGAGGCATTGAAAAAAAAAACAAAAACAAAAAAAAAAGAGCAAAAAAGAATGATAATTCGACATAAGACGAATACGTGCCAAGTCGACGCGGCAAAAGCTCGTGGGTTTACGTGCGCGTGGATGCGTGAGTGGATGGCGCTGTAGACGTGCGTATAAGTCAATAGGGTGAAGCGAGCTGTAATTTGTACTTGAATTAAAGAAAACAAAAGAAAATAGTCATGACGAAAGGTAGTAAGAGCGTAATAGCGTTTGCTGAGATGGGAACAGAGGGAGATGTTGCGCAAGGGTGTCGTATAAGGTTGGTGGATGAAGATGGACATTGGGATATTGAGCACCGTAACGCGAAAATGATTAACGGCGACTGAAAGGGTGATGCGGATGACCCAGCGGTTAACGGGGATCAATAACGAGCGATAATGATCCATAAGACGATCTATGGTGCGATCACGAGACGCGCTCGCTTTACGAGGACGTTCGTTCGCGTCGGATCAATTCCTACTTGTTTACCTTTGAACCCGACTAGACTATCTGATTCTTCGCCCGATCGATTCGATTGACCCGGCTGGATCAAAGGGGTCAGTTGGGCCAGCTCGCAATCTCGCTGGAAAATTTATTGTTACGAATTCGTATGGCGCCGCAAAACCCCCGGACGGCGTCGCGACGTCGTTGTCGCGTTACGGTTTGCGGGCAAGACCTTGAACTGCGACGGTCACACCGATTTTTAAGCGTTTATTTATTCTCGCGGAAATGGAGACGAGGTAATAGAAGAAAACGAAAGCGCGGAAAAACCGTAGGAAAGGTGGAAACAAAGAAGTTTATTAACAAGACGATATCAGCATAATAACCATTTGTTACGATTATTGTTGGTTCACGTATTTGGTGATATAATTTAAATTGAAATGGTAACGAGCATATAGGGAGGTACGAGGTGAGCTAACGGTCGGTCGAACGTATGTCGATTGCGTGTATTGGCCATTTGAGTTCGCATAGCGCTTTTTTTTCTTTTTCTTTTTGCCGTACTTTCTAATATTTTATTATTATTATTATTATTAAAAAAGGAAAAACGTTTTTCAAAGGCGACAGGTCGTGCCGGGCACACGCTATTGGTACCACCCTTATTCAAGCTCGTGTTCCGGTTTCGGGAGGTACGTGTTGATTTTCGAAAATGGATTTTTGAGCTACGCCGTTTGCGCCTGCGCACGACCTGACGTTCGCGCTTAAGAGAAATAGTTACAAAAAGAAACAACAGATTTGTATGTATATATACACATAGGTGCATGTATATACGTTACTGTACGTTTGCCTGGTGCGTGGGTGTGCGCGTGTGTGTGTATATATATGTCTGTTAGAAATTGTATGGCTGACAGGCTGCAAGAAACAAGAGAGAGAGAGAGAGAGAGAGTTAGAGAGAAAAAGAAAAAAAAAATTATCGAAAAAAATATTCAGTGGCACTTGGGAGAGTCGCATTACGCAAAAACAAAAAAAAATCGCTGTCCACCTAATAATTGTGTGTTCGAGAGGAAACAAAGTAACGACACATGAGAAAACAATGACGAAAATGCAAAAAAAGCAGTACGGCTCACTTTTGGTAAACACGTATATCGAAACGATAGAAAAAGAAAAATTAAAAAAAAAATAAGAAAACGATAATTCATTGCCTCGATGTTATGTGTAACACGTTTTACAAGGTAACAGACCATTTCATTTTATAACATTTCTACTGTCTATACTTTCACCCGGCTTTCTCACATGCGCACGAGAAGATATATTATATGTATATATATATGTGTGTATATATATATATATATATATATATACGAAATGTGTTTATATATATATTTATATAAAAATGAGGACGAGTGGCATACGTGATATCTCTCTATGCGTAAAGAGGAGTAAATTTCGATGCCCGAAAAAAAAAAGTCGATTCTTCTTCTTTGCCTTTTCTTATTCGGTGCAATAAAGCAGTGAAACTTCTTTGACACAGAAATTCGTAATCTATAATAGTTAATAGTAATTTACTCGAGTTCCGAGTTACAATTTGAGCGCACTATTGTTATCCACGTAATAATTCATTATATCCCTCCATCTTGTAGTACACTGTTTATAGCGTCAACGTCGAATCCAAAATTTAGTCGTGACTTTTGGATCCTCGATAAGCGATTGCGAGCCAACGGCCATGATTATGGTATCCAAATGAAATACTCGATACTGCCAGTGGCGGTGGTAGGGACAGGTGGTCAATGGCAGACGACATAAAGTGACGAAAAGACGGAAAAGAAAAAAAAAATTATATAAATTATATGTCATTCATGTCGCGTCTTCCATTTTCCACTGACACGTATCGCTAAATTAGTTCGCTTCGGCTTGTTAGCCGGTTGACGCCATTTTAAAATGAAACGACTCTTCGCGCGTCTCTCTTATTCTCGATGGCTGGTGCATTAAGTTTCTACGAAAGCGTGAAATACAACAAAAAATTTTAAAGAAATTCGAAGGATCGACTGATTGATTGATTGATATGGATCCGGCAGGTCCCTCGATCGAAGAGTCCCAGTTCCAAAGGCAAAACGGAAAAGCGACAAGGGGACCAACGCCATCGTGATACCCTCAAGAGACGCAAGTCCCTGCCCCGTCAAATGGAATCCTCTGCAAGTCCTGTTGACATCCTGACCCCTGACCAATCGATCTCGGCCCCGTCACCGATATCCCAGCCAGAAACATCTCCAAGGCCTGATCCTACTACAGCTTCCGTTAATGCCATTTCCGTTGCCAGCGACACCCACTTGCCGGACGCCACCGTCATCACCGGCGCTACGGATAACATTCAAGCGAATCGACTCGAGCCTATTCAAGTCTAAGTCAATTATTCTCTCAGCAATTGGCTAAGAGTACAGGATAATATGGATTATCTAATACTCGATGTGAACACTGTTTAATTCAATTATATCCTGTACTGGCTGTTTACGTTCATTGGCTCGTATAGCTCGCAATGACGGATGCGCTGTCACGCTCTAAGTTCATTTTTGAGTTGTCAAGAGAATAATCGGTGCGCTGTAAAGAGAGTCGCGTGATTGCTATTTTTCACTATATTTCTATTCAAATTTCACTTTCTTCTTACCTGTCGCTGTTTTCACTCCGTCAGAGACATATGAGCAATTCGAGAGTACACTGAGTTTATGCGCAGTTAAAGAAGTGTTCATATTTATTAGCATTTTTAGCATTTCAATTTTTTTTTTTTTTTAATTATCGGTAATGTGTTTATAGGTTAAGTTTTGTATGTGTTCAATGGTAATAATGCATTGTTGTTCATGTTCGGCGGGAGAGACGAGTTGGCTTGACGGTTTGACTATTTTTTTTTCCAAATTCCCCAGTTTGTTTTTTTCCACATTTTCATTTTTTTTTGTCCACACTTCGAGCCTGCGTGACTCTTACGACTAACGATTCAGGCGGTTCGTTACGTGTTTAAGGCGCAATGGAAAGCACGCAATCAGCACTCGCAGAATTCCGTTAACTGTATCCTGTTCTGAAACAATTACACGCGTGCTGTGTAGCTAGCATGGTTCAATAAAGATGTTTCTCTTTGATAATTCAGTTCGCTATTTCATTTCGTGGCGTTTGGTGATTTCGAGGAATTTTATACGCGTGTACGTGTTATCATTCGGTGCGACGGGTGGAAGGTAGCGATAAAAATTCAATATATATATGTATATTACAGGATCGCTGAATCCTGGAGATCTCGTAGTGTTCGCGCCGTTTCCAGGTCGATGCATTTGTAGCATTTAATATGATTAAAAACAAAAACAAAAAAGAAAAAGGAGTCCGAGCGGCCGTATCTTCCCTTGTCGGTGCGCTGCCAATGAGTTGCGGGACGGTCCGTTAAAAGACCACAAAATGGCGTAATGAAAAATATATATACAAAGAACAATGGTCGTACTATCTTCCTCGTTAAATTTGTACACGCGCGTCTTCGATCTCTTTAGGATAGACTATACGGCTGCTTTTATACAATCTCCATGTTGATCAGGAATTAACGTTTAAGGATGGAGTAATTATCTTATCAAATGGGAATGGTTTAATCAAAAATATAGGGTGTCGCATAGTTAGATACTTATTCAAGGATGTGAGAACAGATTGTAGATGGCGGAAGAGAAGGAGAGAAGAACAAAAAAAGTATAGCACGTCACTGCCATATTATAGGATTAGTTGTCCGACTTTGAATTACATTACCTTGCACTTTGCGAGGAACTTATATGAGAGCGCCGTGCGATTATTTCGAAATGGTAGTGGTGTGGGAAAGTTGAAAAAGAATTGGAGGTGGAGGAGGAGTAAGAAAGAAAAGTTTGAAACACAAACACATAGCACGTTAGGAAGAGATAAATTGAGAGAAACACTAGGAAAACACGCTTTATTTCTTCTGCTTTGGCAGCACAGAGGAAATTAAAAATTGGGCGACGGCTTTTACGGGCCTGAGCCATTTGCTAAATAAAAATGTTAAGTGTATATGTACGCATAAGATTCTTAATTCTTATCGTTGCACATTACGTACATGACGGCGATGCTGCTTAATGTATTTGAAGTAACGAATGGAAATAAAATAAAGGGAAATGATTTTAGGTATTGCGGTTTTATCGTGTATATCGAAAATCCAATTCTAGTCGATCGATATTTTATATTATTTCTTCGTATATATTTCCAATGTCCTCGATAATGTCGGGATAATAAACTACCGTCCGGTAATATCAGAAAGGTATGTCGAAAATATTTCGAGCCATGCTGGAAAATGGGAAAGCAATATTAACGCGTCGTCCTTATTTCCTGTGTGTACGTGCTCCAATAACTCTAATGTATATTTTTTTGAATTCTCAGAGTGATAACGTGGATCTATTCTCAATAGTATAATACATGATTGCAAGTCTCTAGGATAAAGGTCCAGAACACTTTTTTTACACTTGTCACACTGCACTATCATCAGTTCTAGGATAGATTGTATAAAGTCTATCACTATTGAAGAATAATTTAAAGTCACAAGCATTTCTTTCAGAACATTCGATGCTATTCTAAATACTTGAGGTGAATCTATCATTCGATCGAGTACTTCTCTTATTGAAGTTGCGTTCTGTAATGTTACACACATATTTTCTCTATTTACAGTATTTATTTTTGAACAAATGGACTCAAAATTCTCAATAAGCGGTTTCTCAATGAGTGTAACTCTTTTTAATATATATATGCGATCCATAGTCGCTGGTTTCAACAGCAATTGCTCTTTATTCTTCATAATAGAATCTAGCAGCAAGTTTATCTCTTCGCTTGGTTCTAGATGTGTTATCCTTTCTAAGATGAAATCTAATTGTGGTAAAAAGCAAGGATTTCTCATTCCAAGGCAGAAGAATGCACGAGCCAGACATATTAGTGTCTCGCCAGGAGCATCCGTACCCAAGAAATCATCTGTGAGATATTTCTTTGATACTTTCTCCACAAATTTTAGCATTTTACACCCATCTGTGAATATGTGAAGAGACGGCAAAGGTACTGTGACGTGGCTCCATTCTTGCAGCATTCGCTATATAAATGAATACTATTATTTTTTACTTCACCAATATTATGTACTAAACAGGTAAATATGAAATAACATACGATTAAATGTATTCTCACTAAATATCGCTGGGTTGCTGCCTCCGATACTTTGTAAGAAAGTAGATTAGATACAGATTGACAAAATATATTTAGAACATGATTGTCTATAAGAGGAAATTCTGATTCGTTTGATAATCTCGTCCATACTTCAGAGTCCTCGATTTCTTTTATCATTTCTGTATCATTACATACAATTGATTTGAATATTTTGGCATCCATACTCAATATCCTTTAACCTGTAAATTAAAATGACATCGTTACGTTTAGGACAAAGTTTTTATATTGTACAGAATACTTACGTCGTGAAAAAATAAATTTATCATTGTCAAGGGAACATTTATAGTTATATTTTTAATAAAAACAAGGGTACTTTCTTCATTGTTGTACTAGACGTCTTCACGTCAAAAACGTGCGATTTACAGTGAATTATCTGACGTTTTGATCAAACTTGAAAGTTTGTAATTTGCATTGTATGGATGTAAGAATTGTGAGGCTTCATTTTGTAGTTGACATTGCAATACTATTTTAAACATTAAGATAATATGAGTGATTTATATCCGAAACCAGCTACAGCATCCTGTGATTCCAAAAATGAACAGATTTATTACACTTCTGGTATGTATCAATTTATTTGGTTAGATTTGTGTTTACATGAGATGTCATTAAAGGTTTTTTAATTTAAATCACTACAGAGATACGACAGATGATGCATGGTTTTGGTGACTGTTCCGAGCCATTAATAGAATCAGCAAAGATTATTGAGGATGTAGTTTTGCAGCAAATGAGAACAATAGTTAATAAAGCTTACGAAGGTGCTGATAGAAGAGGTAGTCACACAGTAACTGCAGAAGATTTTATATTTCTCTTGAGGAAAGACAAAGTCAAGTTACAACGTCTTATAAAATATCTTGGTAAGCTATACACTTCCTAATTTTTATATGTTCTACAAATATCCTCAAAGAAGGTCTTTAAAATCAAATATTACGTTTCAGAACTCAAAGATTTTAAAGCAACAATGAAAAAGACAATTGATACAGATCCAATTGAAAGTGCACTAGAAAGTGACAATTTTGATAAGTATAAAGTTGCTAAGAAATCGTATCACAACTTTGTCAGTCTCATTGATGTCAATGGTGAATTACTCAAAAGTGGTTCAACAGTTGATTACGTGAAGCAAAACAGATCTCTTCGTGCAGAAATGATGACACGTAAAATGGACGAAACACGATATATTGAATTCAGTAAAGCAAGACGAGTATCATTTGCCAATAGCAACCGTCACAAGTTCAGTGATTGGGTTTGTTCCGATGGTATTATTACTATTCCGATAATCATATATATCATATTTCTATCATGTATGTATCATATCTCTTACACAATTTCGTTTAAATATACAGGTGACATAAATATATCCAAGCAAGGATATGTAGTACTAGGATACCTGGCATATGAAACAGTCGCCCAAATAGTTGACCTTGCTTTCATAGTACGACAGGATCAAAACAAAATTCATGGTGATGCCATAGACAGACTCAGATTGAGTTACTTCAATCCATATACGTATAAACCCTATCAACATAATAAGGTCAGTCATATCTTACAATATAAAAATCATTGATCTTCTGCATTTTCAAAATTTCATTACTTTACATAATTTTTCTCTAATAGGGTGTTATTACAAAAGCCATAACGCCTGCAGAAATAAATGAAGCTCTCAGAAGGTACTGGTCACCACAACTGGATATCTCAGGACCATTTCATCGCTCTTCTATGCGCCGCCAGCATCCAAAACTCCTTAGCTGCTAAGGAACTAATCAAAAAGGTAGGACTACCTAATGACGAAAAATTCAGATGTAGTTCAAGGTATTTAATCGCCACGATTATTACATTATTATATATTTTTGTGTTCCGTTACGGCAGGCACGCTTTGGAACGGGTAATTTCATTGACTCTGCGAAAGGGAAACTATATTCGATAATGATTACCGTGAAATAATTCTACTAGGAACGAATTATTCATTTAAAAAAAACTGTCATATATATATATATATTAAATTTACAAAATGCCTAGATATACTTAATATACACTTAATAGAATGATAATCTATCTAAAGGTACAATACAAGAGTATATTAAAACAAATTCATCATTTCTGTCGTCGACAATCATCTACACGCTCTGTTTTTATTATGCTTCTTAAGCTACAGTAAAGTTTCTCTATTCCATATTATATAGATTTGTGAGATAAGCCAATTCAGGAAATGTACAAGAGTATTACTCCAATCGTTATTCAATAATTTTTTCTAAAAACTCCACCAGCCTTTTTCCTACATTCGAATAATCACTTTTTCTTTAATCCTTCTCTATTATTTTAAATCCATGATTAGTTTACTTAGAGATTTGCTTGAATTCCTTCCCTGGTAAATCAGGTTTTCAAGCATCCTTATTTACTAACGTTCTTATTGACCATACTTTGGTATTTATTGTACGATTCGCTAAAATATTTGGACGCATCGTTGGAAGTGTCAACGTTTTGAAAAACATAAGTTAACCTGAAAATCATTCAGCTACTAAAGTATTAATACTCTCCTCCAAAACCGCCCAGGGTATGGTCGTAAAAACGCAATATCTACATATACCATCTGAGCCAGTGTGAATCCCGTGGAAGATTCAGTTCCGGGTAACTGAATCAACATCCTTTCGTCTCAAAGTCGATTTAGTGTGTAGCAATGCGCGAGGACTCATTTTGCTAACGCTATGAATTTATACAAAGACTAATTTTATTTTTGTATCATGGTGAAAGTAGCGTGGAAACCCGTGCCTTTCCCTCTGCTCCACCAGTGATACAGGTTCCGGATTGATTGGCAGTGGACCAGTCGCAGCATAGCGTACCTTTATGTCCTCCTAGTTCTAAAACCTTGCCTTGCATGCCTGGTGGCATCTGTATACAAATGATTAAATGTTAATGAATGTTAAATAATACTGCTTACCATTGGAAAGTATTGCGATCGTTACCTTATAAATATTTCCTCCACTCTGCGTACAAAGTAACATGTGACTACCGCTCTGATCGAAAGTGAAGAGTTTACCATGCACAGCATTCTTCTCAATCTTAACTTTAGTCTCCCATATAGTTTTGCTAGTGTGATTCAAACTTCTTTGGCACAATTTTCCATCCTCGCTCTGAGCACAAATATTCGTATAATCATTAATCAATTCGATATCAATAACAGGACTGGAATGACAACTTAGATTGTCTATTATCTCGTTTCGTCTAAGATCATGAATGAGAATATTCCCATTAGAAAGGCCAGTGATTAGAAGTTGTCCATTGTGATTGTACGTGCAGCAGAGTGCAGTTACGTTTTGTTCCATTGGTAAAGTTCTCTCGAGTTTTTTTGTCTTTATATCATAGAGAAGTAATTTTCCCTCATTAGAATCAGATAGGGAACAGACGAATGTTGACTCTGCTGGATTACATAATAGTGTTACTATGCGAGAGCCTTCATTTTGAATTTCCCAAAGCGTTTTGCAATCTCGAGTATCGTGCAGTTGGATAAGGCCGTTGTTATCGCCGTGAAGAAAGTATCGTTCATTTTTTGATATCCAATCGAGAGCTGTTACAGCTTTATTCGAATTTGCTGTTGTTGAAGTAAATGTTGCCACTGTTCTATATTGAGGCATTAAACAATGAAATTAGTATAATAAGCAAAACAGTAAGATAAGATGAAAATTTCAGTTCTGATAATTACTTAGGTGAAGGTATCGGAGTCCATATTTTTATTATACCATCTGCATCACCAGTTGCTACGTAGGATCCACTTGCATTACTTTTACACTGGATTATTGATGTCTTGTGCTCTGTGTATTCCTCCTAGGAATAGTATGATTTTCATTAATAGTATACAATTGGTATAAAAAAGGTGGGATGTCGTGTATCAAAGAAGACAGAAGGGTATAAATTATACTACACCTGACTCAAAAGTATATAACCAGTATCAATTTTGTCTTTAGTTTTTCTTTCAAATGCAGTATCGATAGAAGAGTCTCTTTTCCTAGAACTAGTGAGTCTTGAATCACAGCTGATACTCCTTTTGGCCACAGCATCAGATTTGCTCAAGGAATTCAATCTTCCCTTGGTATTGGTTCTTTTGGTAGGTGCAATCTCAGGGTCTACCTGCTTTTTTATATTTGTGACAGGTTTTCGGCTTAAGATGGGACTCGAACCACCACCTATATTTCTTATGAGACTTTTTAGAGTTTTTGGATTTTCCATCAATGGAGATTCTCTGTATTAGTGTAAGGGAATAAATGGAATGAAACATTGAATTAAATTAGATTGTAACAGAAAGCTATTACAAACTCTGCCATACGTACTGAGCAATGATATAAAAGTCGTCCATGATTGGAGGATATTGCGGTGTTGGTCCTGGGTTTACGTCAGATACAGTCTCTACCTTGACAGGTTCACTGAGTCTTTGTTTTAATACTTCATTTTCTTCTTGTAATCGCTTCAACCTATTAGTATCCTCGTCTATAGTAAGTAAAGTTGGTTGTGGCATGCACTGAAAGATCAGTACTCATTTTTGTTATGGAGCAAACTTTAAATCAATTCAACTTAGATAGCATAAACTACCTTCCACCTACTTGGAAGATCGTCGCAAGAAAATTATGCAGGGAAACCAACATGGTATCCTGCCACTGTCTACTGAAGTGTACAGAGTATATAGGATTATCCTCAGGATTTTTTACAAAGGGCAATGCTGCAAACATGAAATGAGATATAAGAAAATGCATTAAAATTCCACTGTACTAATGTAAATAATTTTATAGAAATGCTCATACATACCAAACCATTCCTTCCATTCTGAATGTCCCTGTAACTCTGGAGCCATTTTTGTAAAAAATTCTTGAATACGATCTTGTTTGTTGTTTACAGCTGCATTTACTAAATACATCTTCAGCACTGCATTTTCAAGTTTTCTTATACCAGATGCAAAGTGACTTTCCAATCGACTAAACATTCTCGTATCGAGGTGACCCCAGAGTTCTCTCAAAGATGTCAAATCATAATTGTAAATATATTGCATAAGCTGATCCACAATCTTGTCGACCTAATGGATGAAATAATTAACTACCAATTAAATAATAAAACTTTATTATACAATAACAGAATTTAAAAATATTAAAGCAAACAATAATAAATTTGTATCTTAAACTTGGATTGCCGTGCAGAATAGAAATTCTATTGTGCAAGTATGCCTGAGAAAAATGAAAAAAATATCAGAAAGTAAAACTCATGTTTTTATTGACATTGGGTTAAAGTGTTTTGTGTCTTCTCATCTTCTCACCCTAAAGCCTTTCTCTTTTTCGGCTTTCAGATCATTGTCGAAGGCCCTCAGGGTCTGACTAAAACCCCTGAAGAGTAAATATTCCTTGACCAACTCATCCACGTACTGAACGTGAGACATTTTCCCTTAGTTTTCACGTATCTGTCAAGCTTTCTCTAAACTGACAGCAAACTGTTGTCATCCTACGGCCATCTTGGCTTCTCTTGTCTGCTACCACTGGCTAGCACTGTTCTATACACGTCACAGAAGTTCGATTCCGTCAGTGGTTCCATCTCTGGTAGTTCTCATACGTCAGTATTGAATAATTTCGCTAATTTTGATTCCTCCACGTAGAGGCGCTGACGTAGTTTACAAAATACAGCGCACGATTTTCAAAATAATTTCAATGTTGGATAGGAGCGAGAAGAATGAAAGGGATGAGACAAATTTTCTATGAATAATACTTTGCTTGTTACGTTTTTAATTTATTCATAAACAAATTTAAAATAATAATAATAAATTTATACAATAAGTAAACGCCCTTACTTATACTTTAATTATCATATAATTTTTCGGCAAAATTATCATACGCGTACATTTACTGTATACAGTATACTTAGGAAGAAAAACTATATCATCCCTCCCTTCCTGCCAGGCTGGCGACTGAAGAGTTTCGACTTGACTTTCTACCACGCAAAGTGGATAAAGCCATTCGAATTTATCACATGCACGAATTCTCGCAATAAGGACTAGATAAAATCGTAAACAATATAGTTTTACATTTGTAAAAAGGCACGAGTTTCTTTTATCTCCCGATGCGAATGCGTCAGCAGTAATCGCTCGACGAAATCGTAGGCTTCCTTAAAAATAAGTTGAGAATACAACTGGAACTCAAAAAATAATAGGAATTGATAGTGGGTCTGATATGGATCAATTATACTTTCGCTTTGTGCATTATAAATTTGCCAGTCCTTGACTTTCCTAAATCTTGGCATCTTCAAAGTCATTATTATCTTATTAAAATCCACATTTCCTACATTTTTTCCACCTCGTTCATTGTCAATCCTGGAAACCATCCAAAACCCATACCGATTTTGTCGTTCAGAAAAGTTAAAGCAATAGTGAATTGGAAAAAAATGCGAATAAAACTGCTAAAACTATTGCGTAAAACCAGCTAAGTCCTATAAATTATACACGGCTCGCCACAATCGCTTAAAATTTATTGTCAATAGACATTAAACTACGAAAAATATCTCATAAGTTCTTTATGAAGTGTATTTGGCAAGAGTAGCTTTGATTTCGCAAAAAGTTCGCGTCATATTTTATCTGTTTCCCTCGATACACTACAGAAACGTTATTTCAACAGGCGTCCAGAATATTTCAAATGTTTGTCAGCGTAACAATTCATTCTTAGTCGCTCCTCACGTACCATCTTTTTTATAAGCTTCTCCAGTTATCCCCTATACGAAATGAAATCGAGACTCTACACGTGTACGTTTAAAAAGAATTTCCAAGAAGGAATGAGTATTTCTTTTGTATCTCGCGTTGATTTTTATCATGCAAGCGCGGCGGTCAGTGCGACATTGCTTGAGCTGATAGGAATAAGTACTTAGCACCAAAAGGGCATTATACAATTACGAAAAAAAAAGAATCAAATAAATCAATGTAAAAATGCCCTACGATGCTTCGTTCCGTCTTGACTGGCTTGCCTGCTGCTTTCTGCATGCGTGTATAATGTGGAGGAGAGTGTCAAGTAAAAATTCGTGTGTAAATACGTAAAGCGTGAAGAGATTCAACGCAAGATCGGAACTGGTACTGTACTAGTAAACACGAACTTTCGAGGAGTATTCGTGTACATTTTTATCACTTTCATTCTCCATTGTACGATATTCAATGGATCAATGATAGATGCCAAATAAGCTTTGCTTTATAATTCGACGTTTTCTTGCTGTGCCTTTGGAGCAACTTTTTCTTGACTGTTTGACTCTTTAACGGTAACGTGTACGTCGGCTAATTCTACAGGATCTGGTACTGCCGGTTGCACAGAACCATCATCTTCGACGACCTCGAACCCTATGGTAGCTCCAATTTTTTGACTGGCTTGCTTGAAAGAGTCCGAGAGCATAACCTGGCACAAAGAAAGCAAAAGAAGAGATATGTAAGAATACATTATAACATTATTAAACCATTCGAATTATATTATATATCAATTATAAGATTTTTAATTTCTTACACGAAGAATATAAAGTTTTTTTTCTTTCTAAATACTAATCCCGCTGAGTAGATACTCTCTTTCACTTCCATGCTACATCCACTTATTTTTAAAGCTACAGGAATACGTGATTTCATCCCTACCTAAGATTCATTAGAAACGAGATATGTTTAACGTAACATTATCCTTCCCTCTAAGAAAATATATTTGGAGTAACTGTTTACTACGTTGTGTTTTTCAAAAAAAGAAAATTAATGACTTGCTGCTTCTATAAAGCTTTAAGAGGCAGAGTGTCAAATAACGATAGATATCTTATTTCTTTTTAAGGATATATTTTGTATTTTGTTTCAAGAATATTTTTTTTCTCAACTCGTGAACCGTTTAATAGCATCATTCTCGTTTGTTACACGATAGGCTTTGCTAATTGCTAAATATTAATTATACTCACCTGAACTACATTGATGCACATAGATGTAAGGGCCAGGCCAAAGAGCAAGTACACTATCGAACCCATCATGTACATCGGATGCTAAATCAATCAATTAATTCGTTAATCCTTTTGCCTTACGACTGGTGATTTTATAAAACGTAATTCATTCGCAGTAGTGACATTTTTGGGACAAAAATAATCAATCAAAGCGATTGTCTATGGCAGCTTGAAATGAATTTTTTAAAGCTTACCATCTTTACGCCACCGTGAAAAAAAGGAAGCAGAACGAAATTATTTACGGCAAACTTGGAAACTATGTAGGTAACATCTATGCGGGGATTACAAATGGAAATAGCTACTGCTAAATATCGGGCAACTAGGGCAACTCAAAAAATTAGCACAAATTATATGTGACGTCATTCTGGTTTTTATTAAAGAAGTGGGAAAGGGGAGGCTCGACTAGCAGTAACTTTAATGGCGCAACAAAAGAATATAGGGCCTTCCTTTGTAATCCAATTATTATGCTGGATATGTGTATTACATCGAAAATTAAATTTACCTGTGGTACGTAATCTCCAAATCCAATGGTGCTCATGGAGATGAATACAAAGTAGAAACTTTCAAAGAAGCTCCAATCCTCCCACATGTAGTAACCGGAGGCACCGATGAAAATGTATCCTAGCAAAACAGATATGGCTACCGAAATTGGTAGATTGAACTCGTCGTCGATTGCGTACGCCGACATGGCCGGCGTTCCTGGAGTGTCTGGCTGAGGCATGTTGCCATCTAGATTTATAACTGTTTGCGCTTGATTTTGTTGCCTTTGCATTTCCTCCAGTTCTTCTGGATTCATTTGCGATGGCCTTCTGAACGTTGCGAAGTCGTATACCAATTGAACTCCTTTCATAACCTCCTAAAATTTTGTATACTTTATTGTAAAGAATTCCCAAAAGTTTTTTAAAGCAAATAACGCGGATTTTGTTAATTAATTGAAAGTTAATTTAATTATTTAATCAAAGTTACCTGCATGGGTGCGGTTCTACGAACTTTGCGGCAACTTCCGGTGTAGTAGACTCTTCTTACGAAAGCCCAGAGAAACTTGATGCCTCTTGTGAAAAGTTTACCAAAGTCAGCCAATATTATCAGGAAAATTGGAATGCCAAAAATCGCATAAACTATCGTGAGGGCCTTGCCAGTCGTGGTATTCGGTGAGATATGGCCGTAACCTAAAATGAAAGAAACATTCAAAAATTCAATACAAATTCCTCGATTCTTTTGAAAAACAAATTCGCGTTCTTCAATGAGTATAGGTGGTACAAGCTTTCTTTGACTAAATTGTCACCGTCAAACAAATTATCCTCTTAGCTTACGGTTTAATTTCCAACAGCGCGCGCCTTTTGATATGCAAATATTAGGGGGACCGGAAGTAATGTCGTTTCTGCGCATTTGAATTTAATGTAAAAAAATGAAATTACTTTTCGGTTCAAGCTCAGTGTTGCTTATATCTTGAAATATAAATTATGACTGTTAAAGATCAAAGGCATGGTACGAGCATAAATGATTTTGCGCCAGACATTTGATATTACTGCCAGCTGCGAACCTCCATTCCTAATCTTTTTTATAAAATAATTATAAATTCCAGTGTACTATTTAATTAAAAGCTAAGTGTTAATTAATAAAAATTAATTTAATTGTCAAATACTCCACGCTTGTCAACAGTTCGAATAGAGTTCAGCTAATTGTAAAGAGACACTTTCTTGAGTAACAACGGGTCTGTCCTAAAGAAAAGCCAGAGGTTTACGAGTCTGGCAAAGTTGCGCCCAACTTACGATAAGCATACCCGATATCCTCCAAACGGAATAAATTTTAAGTTAAGAAGCTAAACCTATAAGAAGACTTCAGCCACCCAGATTAAACTTGCAAATCGTATGCGACCGACTGAGATAACCGAATATGAAATTAGCCAATAGAAACTACCGGAAATTCACGACTGCGCAATTTGGCTAGGACGACGGTTAAACTGTCAAGTCTGATCAAGAATTCCGAAAAGTAATTATACAAGTTCTCTCGTTGAATTAAATGTCTCGTGTATCATTGTCAATTGCTTTTCTGTTATCTCTCACCAATTGTTGTTATGACGGTCAGACAGTAGACCACGGCATTCAAAAAAGTCCAATTTTTTTGTCCACTGTAACTATGTACTCCGGCTTCGTGTGCTGTGTGAAGTTGCTCCTCGAATTCCATAAGCTTCCTACGAGCCATGCTTTTCCAGTCGTCCTCCCTCATATTGTGACTATAATTCCAGAGACTGTCAAGAAAGTCTCTCTTGACTCTTTTAACGCCGCACTTGTAGAACGTCTCGAAAGCGCCCTCCGTGAAACGAAATACAAAAGCGCCAAGACCACAATAAATTATAACGAGTATAAGATCAGCTACGCAACGATTACGTAATTTACGCAATTTTTGCGTCTCCTTAGGATTCTGTTCTACAAATGCTTTGAACTCGGACACGATGTCTCGCAGAGCCCTGAAATATTCCATGACGGATACTCGTTCGCGTTCGTTTGCCTTTTTCGATTTTTTCTTCGCATCGTTTGATATTTCCTTTTTAGTTTTTTCGATTATTTTCGTGTCTGGTACGGGTTCGTCAATTTTTTCTTTCTTACCGAAAAACGGCAACCAGGAAAACCAGGATCTCTTTGATTCTACGGCTTTAACTATTTTTTCCTTTTCTGGCTCTGTATGTATTATACTTGTCTTTCTACGTCTCGCAGAGGAATCTTTGTTTGTTTTATAAAACACGTCACTAGGATCAGGATCTAGAATACCTCGTTCCCTACGCAAATATTCCTCCTGCGCTTTCGCGAAATCCTCTATTAGGCTGTCATCGCTCAACGGAATAATCTGCTTCTTCATCTCGGAAGCGGATCTTCGAATAATCGTTTTATCGACAGACTGTTGCGGGAAGGTTTCGCTTTTCTTCATGAGTTTCATATCCTCGTCTGTGTCACTTGGATATCTGTGACGAGCAGCTGATCTTTCGCGTGTTTTTTCTCTTTCCTCTCTTCTCCTAGATTGAAATTCCTCCGTGCTTCCTTTCTCGTTGAGAGATTCATTTTTTCGTGGACTCGAATCGTCATCAGTCCCAGTTGAATATATATGCTTACTAGACACACGTTTAACGGATCTAGTCGATTTCTCATTGATCGACGATTCGGTTCTAGATGTATTCAAGTCATCGTCCGTATCCGTAACAATACGGGATCTGCTGGATGGTTTCTTTCCGACAGACACTTTTGATTTTGGACCTTCAGGTGATTTTTTCCTTCTAAGATTTATCATACTACGTTCCTCCCCGTCACTAGAATCAGTAGTGTAACTATGTCTTTCACTGCGATCCTTGGATCTTCTCTTGACACGTGTTTCGCCATTTTGATTCCTGCCCTCCATTTTGACAGCAGGTCCACTGACCGTTACGTTATCGAGAGATTTAACACTTTCATCTCCTTCCTGTTTCCTGGAATCTGAAACACGACTAACCTTTGCCTCCTCTTTATTCGTATCTTTTCCATAACTCTCAGGGTTTACCGACCGCGCACCATTTTCCTTCTCAACCCTCACGTCACTGTCACGTGTCTCCGCACTATTTTTGGACGCGTTGTCGACGAGCTGGCTAGATTTCTTCGCCGTACTTGCCTCCCCTCCTTCGTCCTTTTTCACTGCGCCTTTGTCCTCCAGCTGTGTCATCTTCGCCTTGTCTTCTTCCAAAACAATTTTATCACTGTCCTTATTCACATTTTCCACAAGCTCTTCCATCTTCTCCGTATCCTCCACCATTTTCTCCATTCTAGCACGTGCATCCTCGTCGTCCGAGACATCCTCCAGTCTTCTCGGCGGATCCGGAGTCTTTTCGCGTCTTCTTGCTGCCGCCTTTCGGCGTCTATGCACTGTGTAACTGTCTTCCATGTCGACGGGGATGCCCAGGCTCTCACGTCGTCCCGGTTGAACACCGGACAGAAATAAGACGGAGGCTGCTCCCACCACGCGGGCCAAAACGACCGGGTGTTTTGCCGCAGCGCGCTGCGGATATCGAACGGGGCGCCACGACGCCGAGCGTCCATGCTGTTTCACTACCGACCACAGGATGATACCGCATACCGACGCCCTGCAGAACTCGGCGTCACCCCTTTCTTCGAGTTTCCTGGACACATATACGTTCCACGCCTTTTCAACCGAGAACGTTATCCCTCTTATAAACATTACATCCTTTGTGTCGAATAAGATTCAAACGTAATATAACTTCTTGCGATCGAATATAAATGTATACAGGCATTTTCAATTTTACTCAATTTTACTGATTGCTATTCTACTCGTTTGATGTATCCAATACAAAGGGAAATTGAGTATTGAAGTCAATGTTGACGCATATATATATACTGCTCTGAACATACGGTTACAAGATGAAAGGACATCACAGTTGACTGCTCTAGATCAGTCTGACAAGCTTGATTCGCTGTTTCATGAATGAAAAGAGAGTGTGCTCCGACAACCGTGTTATTAATTATGCATAAGCTTGCCATGCAACAAGGAAACAATCAGAAGACTTAAAACTAGTTGAAACAATATTAAATAAGTTTTGTGCCCTCGAAACCAAGCCTGTTTATTCTTTCATAAATTAACCAGCTACCTTCCTCTCTACCTCAGTCACAGTAGACGTAGTTAACATGTAATCTCAATGAGTCCGATTATGGAGGTGTATTCAAAGAGAGAGACAAACTTTCCAAACTCCTAAATATTTCCTATGTGTCTTCGCATATCTTTTACATATACTTTTAGCTTCTTGCAGTCTTGAGTCACGTCGAGCATTGTTTATTAAAATATCAGTATTCGCTCTCTTGAGAATGTCAAACACAGCTGTACCCAATACGTGATACAGTCTTTGTTGTGGTTTAAAATTATTTTTAGACACCAACCATTCGACTATCGACTCTTTCTCGAAACAGTGATCTATATTTGGTCGAACGACTTGCGAAAATTGTCCAAAGACTCGGTGAAGTCTCGCGCCAAGTACAGGCAATCGACTATACAAGGGCACGGGCCGCAGAGGCTCTTTATCCGAGTCAACTCTATACAGACACCATAGTTTTTACATTTATATTCGTAGCATAGTTTAAAAACAAAATCGATAGTATAAATACCTGATAAAAACTAGAAATAATAAAGGAGTTTTGGCGAGACGCATCATATGAGAAACCAACAGTATATATAATTATAGATTAAGTTATTCTAAGGCGGATTATTACTTAAGGATGTATATCGATAAGGATGAAAATAAACCACTTTATTAAAACCAAAAAATTTATAAAACCAAAAAAAAACTGAATCAACTTTTATACCTTTGCAAGAAAGTAAACGTCAAAAGTGAATCTAAACAATGCAGCGGCCATACTTCGATCCGCAAAATAGTACTCGACAAGGAATCACCTAAAATTTTATTAATTATTAAATGATCATTAAATCATAATTAGGTACGAGAAGAAGTAGTAATATAAAAATTAGCGGAAATGTTATAGAAAATTTTGAAAATACTATTAAAATGATGGGCTAGTGCTAGATCATATAATAAGCAGACATGTAGTGGTTCATGTACTTGACATTTATAATACGATTTTAATACTTTTTGTTTGAGGAATTCACAGCACTTCCGTACTTGGCAGAGTTTTTTACACATGTGTTATTTGGATGAGAACAGACGACAGCGAGACTGACTTCGTATTATCGATTGCTTTACACAGTTTTAGTACTCGAATACCCTTTCGCGTTACTACCGACATATACGTGTAGCTGCTAGTAACTCATACGACTCTTGGAAGCGTAAAAGATTAAATGGTGCTTAACATTTTTTTAAGTACCTTCCGTGCAAGTATTATCGATCCACAAATTTGAATACCAAACGTGGTTTAAATATTGTATAAAAAAGACGTCTATTGTCTTCGCCCAAGCGCAGTCACATATCAGTACGAGAATTTCGCACGTTACGTAAGTCCATCCACTGAAAATAGTACGCGTGGGCTTTGCGTGTCGGCAGTCAGAAGAATTTCGACGATCATCTTTACATTCCTAGACCAGTTAGTCACATGATTTTCCACAAAGAGTAACGTTCCATTACCGATATAACTAAAATATCTCGATTCCATTAACGTCAGCAGGCTCATATCGTCTATTGCGATACATATGTTCGTTGTCAACCATATACCGATTCACATTGCTTACAGTCATCAATCACATTGCGATCAAACTATTCGTGAAAAATCTGAAGCGGCTTGTCGTAAATCAATGTCATTAATCTAATATTATAATCGAAAAGAAATGTTGGTTAAAAAATATTGACCTTTAGCCGAAATATAAAATGGCTAATGTAACAAGACGCAAGGGTAGATTTTTTTTCTTCTAAGATTTTGGCATACCTGAATAGCTCGTGTGATACAATGAAATGAAAAATTACGAGAAGACGTAGATTTCGTATTTAGAGTCGAACTGTCAGTAATTTTGGCAGGTTTATTGTTTTCTTTAATCTTTAGTCTGTCAAAGAGTTCGTTCGCGGTTACTGTGATAAAGTCGGATGAGAATAGAAAAAAAAATGGAAACAACGTTGACGGACAGGAACCCTTAATAAAGTCGGTTTCTATTTATTTGCTCGAACCCACTGCTATTATTAAACGTTAAAACTATACCGGTTGGCTAATGCGATGTTTGTTGATAGTCTTTGATAGGCGATGACTAGACCGTGCAAATAATCTAAAAAGTAGATTATGAACAGATCGATTTGATGTAAGCCCAACGATTATTAAAATTATCGATTGACCTTAAAAAAAAATCAATCAGGTTAACGTGATACGCTTTGTAACTAAAAACTGCATTTAATCTGCACATTTCGTGAAATTGCACAAATTCCGTACAAGGGGATGGACAATGAAAAACGTGTATGGAGTGGTATTAGGGGAAACAGAAGTGAAATTGTAATTCTGATAAAACACACTCATACGTAATTAACTAATGAGAGTACCTACTGGCTATTATTGGGAATACACTCCCATGATAGGGAAAAAAAAATTTTTAATTTCATTTAAAAAAGTATCTCGTAACACGGATAAGTGTCTGAAACTGGTAAGTGTAGGGTTGGTCAACGTCCAAGAGTCTACAAATAAATAAATCAATGAACCACGGAAAATTTATGTTAAACATAAAGGATTAACGCGCTACGTAAAACTAACCTAAAATTACGGTGCTATGAGGTATTTAGTTCTGAAGGCACCTATACTGGTATTTCTGGTTTCGTAATTTCGTGACGTTGGTTAACGACGTCACTGTTACCAAACAACGTAAATGTTCGCACCGAAATATATATATATATATATATATATATATTTCGGTGTACATATATATATATATACATATATAAGAATAAAACAAAAATAAAATATAGAATAAAATAAAAATAATACACCGAAATTCCACCAGCTGTAAATGCAATCGTCTCGTGGAGGACAAAAATAATTCGACGAGCCACAGTAATAGCTGTAGTTGGGTGACAAAGATATATTCGGAACAGTCAGCTCCTCGTACCAACAAAATTTCTCAGCTTTGATATATACGAGAATTATAGTATAATTATCATTTAGGTTTCTCGAGATATAGGTAGCATCCTTCAGGTAGCACTTCTTAAGTTAGTCTAATCTAATCTAACACGAAGTTACGTTCTTGCGTGTTATCTCCAGCTAGCATGTGCCCCAGGGATGCTCCCAGAGAAAATCTGGGTTCTGAATAACTATCTCGAGGTATTTCCCTTGTCTGAGATTTTTGTAAGATCATGAAAAATTACTTACCGATAGTCGTGTATATAGTGCCACAGTAGAAAACCGCGTTCCAGAAGGTCCAAGTTTTATCGTTAGGATCGGTGATGCCGTGTTTGAATTTTTTGTAAAGTTCAATCTCGTATTGCGACAGAGCGCTCGCTGCTCGGCCTTTCCAAAGTTCCGGATTCTCGGTTATCATCGGATTATTCGAGAGTTCCTTTATCTCATTGAGCGCTTTGTTTCTGCAACAAGTTTCGGTCTTGTGATAATCCATAGCATTTAATGCTGTCATGTAGGATAGCAGGACTAGTCTGAATTTTTATTGGATAATTAATCAAGAATCGTCGAACAAGCTATCGTTAATTACATGGATCGATAGACTTTAATTAAAGGGTTGAATGAATGTCCAATTACTTAATCATTAATCGGATATAGGCATAGCTAGTTAAATTACGTTTGGAGTAATTTCGACCGTGGTTAGTAGCGCGCACGGGTTCTGCCTGTTAGGTACATTGTTTCGTGTCAATATGCTACCCTTGTTACGTATTCATCCTATATTTATCTCAGTAAGTCTTTTGTTGCGTTACGTTAGTTTAAAAATGGATGCGTGTATTCAAAATTATCGGCATGAATTTCGGCTTACAATTAGGATTAAAATTCGAGGATTTTTTAAAGGGATTTATTAGCGATTCAATTTTGTGAATTGATGGAAAATAATTTTTTTTAGTGAAAAGACCCATTCAGTGTGGGTTCGTTTTTAGGGTTATGACTATTGAAAGAATCATAATATACAACCTTCAAGATTCATTGTACGCTTTATAAAGAAATATTGTACAAGACACACGTTTTCCAAGAGAAAATTGAAGAAACGTATTGTAATTTCACGGAATAAATTGTCAGTCCATCATCTCGAAAATGCATTCTCGTTCAGTGCACCAGTTCCATTGTACATAAAAATGATTCTATTCGTTGAACTTTTATCGTTTTCGCATCGGAGGCAACAGCCATAAATGTAGCTACAACACGTAAACGACACGATACGTACTGTGACGTGATTTCTTGAAGTATAGCAAGTTCTCGATTCGTACAGTTCTCGCGTTGTTCTCGCGATATCCAGGCAATTCTATGAATTCCTGTGAGTGTTCCGGAAGTGTAGTGCAGTGCAGTGCTTGAGTGCAGTGTCCACCAGAGTGTCCTTGGGATGCAGTTCACGGCCTCCACGGATTAGCTGCCCCAGCTCCGGTGAGTGCTCCCAATTTATTAATTGGTGAAGGGATCTCGATAGATAGTTAAGATTCGTTCTGATACGTTCTCGGTTCGTCGCTCTCTGTCTCTCGCACTATTTGCCGGACTCTTACTCCGACCCTCTCTAGCTCAAACCTAGCAGCATGAGCGGCCGTGCATTTCCGTAACCGTCCGCTCCGTTCGTGCCTCCAGTTGCGTTTGCTGATTTTACGCGCCCCCAAAGATCAGCACCCAAAGTTGCGTTTCTCGATTTTACGCGTCCCCAAAAATCTACAGGATCCGTTAAGGTATCGCCTCGTCCGATAGGTTCCGTCAGAGCTCTCGTTCTAGGTGGAGTTGGGCCTGTTCCACCCCAACTCCCAGGTCATACCAGCTCGCCAGTTCCCGGTGAAAAAAGAATTGGCTGGCGGCCGCCTGGCTTGCGAATGCACGAACGACGGGCGGACGGCCGAAGGTAACGTAGGTTGGTTCTCGAAGATAGTTCGTCCTCGTATGTTTTGCTATCGGTGTCGGGTCAAGTTAAAAGAATTACGTTACAGTACATACAATACCTAGTGTATCACGTATGATCACTTTGAGTTGAGCTTACGATCCCTTTTGAAAGTGCATAATTGAACGTTGCATAAGTTCATACGTGTACGTTATACATATCGGCACGTCTAAAATGGACATAGATTTAAAAAAAACATTTGTTGCAAGAATTCATATAAATGAAGAATTTTCTACGATCTTCCCATAATTAATCTAATCTAAAAAGTACATCTAATATTAGTAATTTAATCTAAGTAGTAGTAATCTATCTATCATTAGTAATCTAATCTAATCTAAAAAGTACTCAAATTGAATCGTCCTACACCCATAATGCATTTCATCCACGTTCAAAAAGAGCGTCTAACACTTAGAGATCTCCGATGTCTATACTTTACAGATACACATGGCGCCGGAAGGTGCAGTGGCCTTGCGTGCTCTAAATTATTTAGTTCATGGTAGCATTGATCAGAAAACCCTGACTCCATTGCACGTGACTACTAACCACGTTACCTTTACTACGTAAAGTTATAAGCTCGAGGACGAGATCCTTGGATTTTTGAGATAACCTCAAATAGCAACTGAAGCCAATTTCGACAGATGCTGCACGGTACTCGTTTCAATGAAAATTTCACAGTCATATCTAATTTGACTATAATAACACATCAGAATGCTCTCAATGCTCCACATAAGTTCCTAGCCAAGTTCAGCAAGTCTAACAGAAACTTTCTTCGGTTCTTTCAATAAGAATTTACAAAGTTCGATTTCTCGGTAGGGTCACGAAATCCAATAAGGTTTTTTTCTCGGAGTGAAGATTCAGAGTGAATAGTTTTGCGAATATGACGCGGATATTTTGCCAATGCTGATATCGTCATTGGCATACGATGCAATCTATGCTGAAAGGTTTTATCATACACGAATATGTAATTCGTGTTACGTCACTGTGCTTTACCACCCCTCTTCGATGTACTCCCTGATTCCCTGCGAATGCACCTACTCAAGCGGCCTAGATTTGCGGACAATTATTGCACTGTCGATTGACGCGATATACGCTGAAAGGCTGCTGCGTCTCGACTGCTATTTATAAAAACGAGTAATAGACTGGTATCCTTCCTATGGAAAGCCAAATGACACCACGTGGTTCATTTTTCACATTTTGAAATGTTTTTACGTAAATATTGAAATTCCCATCCCATGGGCTAGAGTCTGTTATATTTAGCACATCCTCCACACACCAAGGTAACGTTAAGGGATTCTCCATACTCGTCAATGAAGTTTGTATACGTTCTGCCATTACGTCATAACCATTTTTTCTGCTTTAGTCTAAGAAATTATTTTGATTTATAAAGGAATTTATAAAGATTTTTAGGTCAGGCGTAGGTCGGTATGTGTTTTAAGCTGGGAAAATGTAGGCTAGCTTGTTTTTGTCGTAAAATATATCATTTGTATTCGGGATCGATGTCTGGCCCATCATCAACATCGTTTGGCAGAAGCCAGGATAATTTTCTAATAGCAATTGTTCCTTGGTTTTTTAATGAAATATTTTTTTGGTAAAAATTTCCAAATCGATTTTACGGGTTTTAGGGTATTAGGTTTACAATTTAATACATGAATGAATAACTGTACAGTGAATCATTGTTAGATCTAAGATAAACGAACCTATGCTTGATTATGTCCAAACGAAGCTCGTTTTCATAATTTCCTTCGACGGCAATAAAAATCATCGCTCCTGCGATACTGTACAAAAGGACGATGAAGAATAGGAAGATGTGAGTGAACCATTTCTTGCTCCAAGAACTGACCTAATAGGAATTGAAAAAGTAGTTTAAACATCAAGCAATGTTTTGCAATTCATACTCGTGTAAAATTTTATAAAAAAATAAAATAAAATACTCCATTTGGATTTATCTATCGTATTCGTGATAATAGATTAAAATATGATGGTAAATAATTTGAACTGAAAATCAAGATGAAATTTTTTTCTCGAATAATTGCCTAAGGCAGTAAGATGATTTTGTATATGACGAATGAGTATGTTTTCATCCTGCAGGATTTAAGTAGCCAATCAAGTGCAATATTTGAGAAGAAATCAGGTACGGGATTTGTCTATTCTAGTTGTATCCTAAGCGTAGTATATGTTACGATACCTTTTCGTAGAGCCAGAAAGCGCATTTTTCACCCACGCTTAATCCAGATTTCGTGAAATTTCTCAATCCTTTCAATTGCGCGAACATGAAGCCACTGGCCTTATTTGCATACATCATATGAGGTTGACCCGAGACCGGGGTCAACGGAATAGGCGTTTGTCCATAGGGAGTAGTTACGTATCCCAGTGACGTTTGTGGATACTGTGGATACTGTCCGGGAACCGGAAGTGTGATCTTTGGCCTTGGTGGCAATTGCCGTACTCTCGGTGAATTAGACATTTTTATGCTGATATATATATATATATATATTATTTAACAGTCAAGATCCTCCTTAACCCGTTTTAACCGTGTCACCAGATTCACTGTGGTTCTTATGGCTATTATTAAAGTTTTACAGACTCGCTGATAAACTGTCTATTTTTTCTTTTTTTTTAGTTACGATTTATCGTGCTCCACTTGATTCTCATGAAACGTATTACATAGTCAGCGTCCGTTTAACAAATTTATTGCCTTGAACTTCCGGCCGAAATTACATTTCCGGTGGGCGCGAACGATGCGATGGATTACACTTAAATTTTTCTAACGTACGTACCTCAAACGAATATGAGTCGAATTCGTAGATTCTCGCGTTATGGACGATTCAATCGCTTGGCTAAGAGGTTAAATGACTATTTCTTTTGGCAAGACCATTTATTGGCAAATGTCTTTTATCCCATTGACCAATTTGTCGTAACCCCAGTAAAAACGCCAGGTTGAGTAACCTTAATTCTACAGCTATGAATTTTATTATCCTTCGGGATACCAGGGATATCCTTGGACAAATATCTATCTATAAACAAACGGACGGCGTGGCTGATGTTGCTCCACATTTATAAGGATTACGTTGCGGTACGATTTATCGCGCGAATCGCGACTGTAAAGATGCCAGCTACTTTAATCGCGGTGGGCCAAATCAGTTTCGCTTCGTAAATATCGGATAGTGAGCATACTGTCAAACGAAGCGAAGAAGACTCGGACGATTATCAATTAGCGAATATTTCTTCTGTCCACGCAATAACTGTACGGTGTGCAAAAGCTGTTTCAAAAAGACCGCCAATACGTCCTCAAAGTACACTGGAATTTCCATTATCATCAGGAATTCGTTTACAATTGTAATACAGCACTGTCGTTAGAAAAGAACATGTCAAAGCGTTAGTACAGTCGCGCACAAGACAATCTTTTTTTTTTTTATTCACGATCGGTACGTAAATTAACGTAATGACAGTTCACAGTAAAAATGTATTTTTTCCTTTTGACGTTTTTCGAAAATCTTCGCAGGCACTTTCAGTAGCGACAGGTACACCGTACTTTCTTCCTGTTCCTTGCCTTGTCATTCGTTAACGCGAAATGCTGTTGAAAACGTCTTGGAGTTTTGTCGCTTTACTCGTCGCACTGAGAAATTAAATCTGCTGTAATACGTTTTAAGGCGATGCTCATTAAACGCGAGAAAAATGAGATTTTCTTGATTTAGTCGTTATTAAACAATTTTTTATTTATTCTACCAGAAAAATATTTTTTGCATTTGGTTCAAACTTATCACCCATAGAATTATCATTAAGGCGATTTTCACGTGAACGATATTCAGTTAACTCTGTATTATCGCCTCTTCATTTATTTTATATCGCAAACTTTTCTTCTGTCTGTTTATATATATATATTTCTATATGACATCCAGCGCGTGCATCACACTTGTTTCTTATTGTTACGGGCGCGTTTACATTAAACGAATCATCCCCTCTTACGTATAGCTCTGGTAAGCTCGAAAACCTTTATACCCCTGGGACCAGTTTTAGCGAGTCTTTGTATTCGCTATTCCATTATCACAATTTACAATGTGGGTTTATACTGGCCCAGACGTGAATAAGGGATATGATATACGTAACGTAAGCTTTTGACGCTGTTCAAGCTTTGAGAGTTTGAGTATTAAGGAGAAACCACGAAATTATCGCCGCAGATGCAGATGCTGTAATCGTGTAAACAAATGAAAGTGTCTTTGGACGAGTGTCTTGGCTTTATGAAAATAAGCTTTTTTCCTCCTTACTTCAAGAAAAGTTCTCTTAAGGAACTACGTCACATATTACTGTTTGACAGATTCTTCGAGTGCTTCACTTTCATTCTCTCCTCTTCATCCTGCAGTCATTCGCCACTTACTTTCCCGTATTAGGCTTCACTTTCTTCCGTTCTTTTCAAATTCCAAACATATACCAGCGTTCTTGAGTTTTACATTATAATTCCTGCTGAATTTTCATTCTGTTATCCAAGTTCGACTTTTTTTTTTTTTTTTTTTTTTTGGAAACCGCTTGAAAATTGCCGCAAAATTTTTTCTCACTTTATCAATCCGTCGCACCACGGATAATATTTACTTTACGAAACACACAGAGTGAAAGTTTAACGTATTTGAGATTTATCTAACTTTTTTTTTTTAATGAAATCGGTAAACACGGGTACGTTCAATTAACCGGCAATCGATGTTTTTTTTCAGATCTTATTATTCGAGCTTTCGCGAGATTACGTTGAATTTCCAAAGCTTCAAGCTTTCTTAGACAGCTTTCTTTCAGTATGCAGTCTTTATGTTCCATACAGATCGCAAGCTCGTTCCTCGGTCCGGTTACGTTAGCAATGAAAATTAGTACAGCTCTCAGTCAGCACTGTCCTCTTAATGCTTTGTAGTGGGGCGAGCTTTCGCCTGCCTGTCGCGGCAGCGTCGCGGCGTCAACTGAACGGGCAGACGCCGGGCGTCGGCGTCTTTTCAAACGGACCCACATTACCGCCAACGTATATAGCGTTGCGTTTTTCCTCATGAAAACTACGTTCACTCTGAAGAAAATTCTCTCGCTCGGTGCATTGCTTGGAGCCTTTGATAACCTCCAATTCAAATTCGGTCACTCTTATCTTGACAGTATAATATTTTATCGATTACTCTTCGCGCGACCGTCTCTCCTCTGACCTTTGCGTCTACGTATTCGAGGGCATTGCGCACACCATAGCACCAGCAACAACATAGGACCTATCGGCTAGAGCGTCTTGACGCGATGACGTTGCACCTGAAAACTTTAAAGGGATACACTTAAGTCTTAAGGGAGGGCTGAACTAATTCTTTCGACAAGATCTGATAGAAAATGGGTCACACTCCTGAAAATTTTAAATTATGCATGAAGCATTGGGGAGGTTATCACTGCCTAAAATTATCTGTGAATGTGACGTATTATTTTTCTCATTAAATTCTACCACGTGTCAACTAAGTCATAGCTAATACCCCCTTAATGTCGGAATGAGGTTCACGCGAACACTAATTTTGGATCTTTCGACTAAGGCTGCTTTGAATAGCGTTACGATTTATGGATTTGTAGAGACCATTTAGTAAATTAAATAAGGGGGAATGGGAAATTTCGAATTCCTTCTATGGGGAAATCGAATCAATGGTGTCCTACGGAGTTAACGGAAATGGATTTTTCTAGACCTTCTTCGAATATCAATAGTGGTTCATTCAAATGCTGCGTAGTAGAGTAGATAACGTATGCTTTGGTTATTATGATTCAGAATTAGACTTAAAGCCTGTGATAATAATCGGCGTTTAATCAAGCGGTAGCTAATAGCTTTTACCGAACTTTATGTCGATACATGGAAGCACCATTAGGACAGATGTTAGGTGAGTTGATGGCAGCAGTAGTAACGTTCACGTATGGTCGGACATGAATTACGTCTGTGATTGTCGCGCTGCTTTCCCTGTCCAAAGGACCTTTTAGGATAAATCACAATTAGTATTCAGGATTAATAAAATTTGGTAAATCTGTAACAGAAGCTACGATGTAATTAAATGATCTTCATAAGTTGCTAGATTGGTTCTAGGAATTCTGGAGATTACTGGACGGAAGTCAATAATGTCAAGATAAATATTTAAAACTATGGATCATAAAGTATCAGTAGGAAGTCATTCCTGATAGTCTTTTTGATTACGATCATAGAAATATTTTAAGAAATATTATCATCCGATATACCGTGTATCAGGCATTTTTAAAATGGTAAGTACGGACTGTGATGAGAAGATACGGCTCGACGTGTCACTATGCAGATGATTTTGTCCACACGAGAACGACAATTTTTAGTGGAAACGTGAGTAGCATCTTATTGGGGATGCGACGAGGAAGAGAATATTTCTTGGAATAACGTATGATTCAGGGGACTACTAGTTTGATATTTATAAATAGGGGGTTGCTCAATGCCTTCTGATGATCATTCGAATTCGATTAAGAACGGAATCATTCCAGGCTGCGAAGTAATCCTGAAGTCATCTTTTAGTTGCCCAGAACAACTTGGTAGACAATTGTCGTAATAGACGTCTTAGAGACGACTGTTAGACAGTAGTACGTGTCTGGGTTCTGTTATGAGATACCCCAGATAACACATAATGTCCAAAAGTCGTTTTTAAGACGTCTAATAACACAGAAGTTGTCTTTAAGACATCTTAAAGATGACTATTGGACATAAGTATTGTCTGGGACGGCTTCACGTTTACGTAAATGGAGCTTGAGGGAATGATATGCTTGGTATTACGTGGATAAGGTAGGTCCCATAGATGGCATGACGTTACAGACGCGTACGTTTTTTTTTTGTCTGTAAGTAACAAGTACATGATTTTAAAATTTGTTGGTTATGTATAAAATAACTGTTTGGCAATTATCAAGGAACGTGGAATCGTCGAATATTTTGGTCAGGTTAAAAAGATTCCGGAGAGTCTCATCTAGAAATAGCTACTTTCGAAAGACCTGCGAAAAAGAGAGAAAAATAGAGGATATTAAAATAAAATAAAGAGTGAGAGTTCAAGACACGCGTCGCAGACGAAAATAGTTTCTTTAGAGACTAACAGAAAATCATGGATTTAAGTAAGTGGTAACCTTGAATATGATTGGGACGTTTCTCTGAAACCATTAGGATTACCGCGTGATAGACGTATATAGTTAAAATTCAAATAGTTACGCATATTCCCGTGTCCATGATGTAGCGCTAGTGTAAGTAAATGCACATTGAAATTGTTTAGACTTCTGTCGAATGTAAATATGCGATTTTTATGGTAAAAATACGCAAATCTGTCGGAGATGTCAATATTATTTTAACTCTCAAAAATCATGGTACATCAGGATCGCAGCATCCTATACGATAAATATAATTGAGTGATCCTCACCATGGGATATGTGATCCCTGGATAACTCCCAAAAATAAATCGAAGCGAAATACTTTGACTGACTTTTTTTCTTAGGTGATGAAAATTCTGCGTAAAGGCTAATCACCCCTCAAGATATGAGGAACTTGACTCAAGGTGGGGGACATCAGGTTGAGCCAGGACGACTAGAGTCTAAATCTGTCTCTGAATCAGTATATAGCGTAACGTTGGGCCGAAGCATACATATAGGAACAATAAGAGGTTCGTAGGTGGACAAGTTTGTTTGTCCAATAAGATTCATTTGGTATAAAAATAAATTATATTTAAGAACAATGGTTTGACAAGGTAGTTATATATTATCCCAAACGTGTTATTTAACCTATTACGTATACCTTCCTCGTTATGTATGAAAAAAATTGCAAAATGCTTTTTGCAAGTTTCTTTGTAAATTCTTAATGATGGATTGTACGTGGGAGAATTGTTTTTAATGTAACATTGGAAGAGCGATATGTTAAATCGAATTTCGAATAACATAATTTTTGTAGCTCCAGAGGCTTATCGAGAAAAGATTTATCAATGATTTTCCGCTGGGAAATCGAGCACGCGTGACTTGCCGATACAATTTGAAAGAACGATCGTTCTTCGAGAGGAGCAGTATCGTTTTCCATCGGTTTCTTTTTCGGATGGTTATGAGGCGGTGGAACACATTTCTCTGAAGCTGAGTCAACTTGAGGATGAGATTTGTTTTCGTTATATATTTGTCAACTACGTTCGGCGAAAGATACTGGATGTATAAAAATAGAGCTTGACGTCATTTGCCGATATTTCTTTTAAATATGCGTGTTGGTGGTTGGAATTCTAATAAATGCTTGAAATTACTACGGTTTTTTGCTTATTTTCACGAAATTCTTATAGAGTAATTTTTATTTGATCATTTAGACCTTTTCTTGATATAGCTTGAACTACGTACATTCTGCATTTAGTAAAGTACCTTTTATATAGCCTCAGAATAATCGTAATGCTGCTACCTAATCGACGACTAATTTTTGTCGTTAATAAGCTACATTTGAGTGTTTCGATATCTACCCTAAATTCTGAATAAATTATTCAACCTTGACCTTTGTACCTATGTTCAATCACATTGTTCTTCTAAAAAGTATGAGAAAAGCTTAAATTCTGACGTGAATATAGTGACTTTCAAGAAGTTTTCTTTATATTTCAGATAGATACATCGGAGTGGGATTTTCCGTATGGTTGGGAAAGTTGCCAATATAGTTTTAGCTTAAATTGGAATGATGCTTACCCAGGAATATACTTTCATTTTATAATTCTTGTAATTACTAATATGAAACAGAGACTTACCAATCAATATAGACTATTATAATAAAACATAATACACAATACATATTGCAGTTACATATAGTAAGGATGAAAATGGGACCCTTAATTTGATGTACTTGGCCAATCATTAGCTTAATTTAAGTTAAATTTTTATAAGATAAACAAAATTTTTTAATTATCGTTGTAGCATCCATAAAGTATGTTAAAACCCAAATCAAAGTAGAGTTACGGGTAAGAAATTAAGTTGCTTCCAAAATCATTTTATATAACATCACATCTTCTAAATATCGCCATCTGTAGGATTTATGTTTCACTGACTTATACGTTTTCATGTAAACTGACATTTTAGGTTTCTCCATTGTAAATTAGGCTTAAAGTCCAAGTGCGCGTCTGCTCCGTGATATTAGTCAAGTAAACGGACGCGGCCTTAAAAGAAGTTCGTGGAGTCACCGGTAGGGTCGTGCGGGTAACACGGCGTCGCCGGGAATTGACCTTGGTGGTGGCTAGGTAGACGGAAGGCGCTGAGGCGCTTTGGAAAAGGCAGGGAAGCAGCCCGCGTTCGCATGCCTCGTTCGCCGCCCATTGTTATCCTTGTCGCGTGTAATGGCTACCGCGGAGTTTGTTGACGGTGCTCGGTATATCCGTTTGTGCGCCGATCGGCCGTGAAAGGGCCCTGTAGACGTGGTCAGTCTCAGGGGGAAGGTCTTGTGACTATCTGGTGCAACATAAAGTCGATTTTATGCCAGCGAGAGGCTCGGGAGCCGTTCGCGAGTCGCCGCTTGGGCGACATTCGCCGTATGAGCCAACGCTCTTCTTTGACAAGCAAGCAATAGGGACGTGCAAGGTATCGACTACCTGGTTGCGGTAGCCATCCCTTTTCGTTCGAAAAGCAGCCTCATCGTGACGCGGATGTGATAACGTGCTTTATTTAATCCCTGATAGAAGTATCAACTCGTTGGATTTTGGCATCGATTTTTTTTTATATTCACCCAATCCCAAAAGACCCTGTGATTTCGTATGCCGATTTGCCAACACCGTCTTCGACTTCGATTCACCTGTGACGACCCACTCAAAGCTAGGCCACTTTGGCTAAGCCTGCGCTGCCGTTATGGCACCTGAACGACACTCGGGTAGCAGCAAACGAGAACTTTAGCTCGTGGCATCCCTCTACGATATCGCATGTGAGTATGGCGCGTCTCTCGGTCACGATCATCCTTCCCGCGCTGCTTTTCTGTTTTCTTTCCCCCGTGCGTTTCACTTTATCGGACTATGCGTTCTCCTTCTCTTTCATTCTTTCTTTCATTGCTTATCTCCATCTTTCTTTTTCTATATGTGATTTCGTGTATGAGTGTTGGTCAGTGGATATAAATGTATATGTGCTATATATCTTTATGCTTGGCTTTGATCAGGGGGTCCGCGATGCTACCTGCAGCTTATTTCACGCGTAACGCGTCCTGTGCTAGATCTTTATTTAATAAAAATTCATGAATTACTTGCATTTATATTGGAGCCACTCTTGGCCATATTGCGATACATGAGGAATTTATTTTAGGCCTTACGTACCACCATCGACCTCATTACTATGGCTGTTTATAACTTTGCATTATTTTATTAATTATAACATTAACTAACGTTATTCAGTGTAAAGTATCATGTTCAATTTTATTCTAATACAGTATTGATAAACTTAACATTTGATCGTACAAGTTTATAGATGATGCAAATTATACATTAGTGTGTTAATTTTAGAGTACATTATTGTACATATTTATAGCATCTAAAGTATTTTATAACTTGATATTTAAATTCAGTTTCACTTCAATGTGAGTAATAGCTCTTTTTTTAAAGACCTTAAAATAGAATTATTAGACAGCCATAGTCCTAATTTTTGTAACAGATGCCTATTGATTGTGCAGGGTCAAATGCGGCACATCAATGGCTCTAGAATCAAATGGTAGCAACGTGGTGTGGTTGAGCACAACCCGTCCTGATCAAATACAGCAGGTATGCACTGCGTTCGAAAAATTGAGCTAAAAGGGCATGTCTTTGATGATCATTTTATATAATTTTGTTTGCACATAAAACAAAAAAATTGATACATCAGTGGTATTTCCATGTATAATACATATATATCATTTTCTTATGCAGCACGTTGTTAAAGACGAAATAATACAGATTGAACCTAACGAAGGACGACATCTTCAGCATCAGCAGCAACAGCAGCACAGATACCATAGGAATCTAATAAAGGTTCCTAATCAGCCGAGCCAACAGATTGTGCCGCCCGTCAAGTGTTCCATGTTTACTCAGACAGAACAGTCTGAACAGAGCAATTCGAGTTACGCCGATCAACGACAGGTGATTCGACAATACTAATATTATCTTAGATAAATTATCATCCCAGTAACATATCAAACTTAGATCCTTGTAATACATGAATGGAATTGTTCAATTCCCAAGTTTAGAATATTATATATTTAAGCATATTGAAGTTCTAATAATGATATATGTGTTTAATCCTTATTCAACAGCAACAAGCTACGATGTTCGACCCACAGCAGATACAGCAGCAGCAGGCTGCACAGGGTCAACAGTCGCAGCAGCAGCAATCACAACAGATGTACGTTACGGAGAAAAAGGAGGACAAGACCCAGCAGCAGTCTACAGCGACCGACTTCCCCTTCTACTACAATGTCAACATGCTCCAGAAAGTTCAGACAAACGCGGTGAGCACAATCGGTGCAATCACTACCGACGACAAGGGTTGCTATCGTTTCGACGTGCAACCTGTCGGTTATAACACATTACTGAACCAGATGAGCATAGCGGCTGCGACCAATGCGACCTTCAAGTGCGACATTTGTGGCCTGGTCTTTGGCCACATAAGCCTGTTGAATCACCACAAAAGGATTCACAATACAACGCCCAGCAACCTGCAGCAGCAGCCCCAGCAAGTTGTTCCGACACCTACCACAGTCACCGTTACGGCCACGCCGGAGAGGCCGTACACGTGCGACGTATGCGGGGCGTGCTTTGCGTTGCCGGGCGAATTGAAGAGTCACAAAACGAATATGCATCAAAAGCCTAAGGTTCAGCTCTGCGAAGACTGCGGTAGCGAAGATGCCTGTGAGCATCATCCCACCAAAGTCAAAAAGAGTGAGTTAATATTATTCAATTAACGATGCTTCGAGGTTGCATCATTGACAGATGACACTTGGGACTTTTTCTAGTATTACGTACACTCCTCAGACAAGCCCCAGGATCGAACGTCGTGATAATAGTTGTTCAATCCTATTGGTGTAATATTAAAAATCATGTCTTTTGTACAGCGATCAAACCCGGACATCATCCCGTTAAACGAAGGGGAGTCACCAGTGTCACCAAGTGTCACAAGTGTAACGGAACAGGCATCATTTTCATTGGTAAGTTTCATCAAACTTGTAAATGGGGTAAAAAGAAAAAATGTTACTGAGGTAGCAATTACGTACGTGTGCTTGAATAATAGCGAAGTTCGAGTTCTCTTTTATCAGCTTTCATTTCCTATGATCATTGTCATGTCAAAGTTTATCAAGGTGCTTTTCGCGTGATGGTAACATTTTTTGTGCAACCCCGTTCGCCTTTCTTCCATTTTTTTTTCATTTCATTGCTGTCATGATCGTACATCGGGTGGTATATGGTAGGTAATCACGACGATAACATAGATTCCGGAATCAGTTCCCTTGCGAAGTGCGGCACCTGCAAGGCGACAGGCCGCATCATCATAGGAAGTAAGTGGGACAAAAATTACAGCCAAAAAAAAATATGGGATCTCTTAGTTCAAATTCGAACTCTTCCGACTTCCCGTTATTTTAGATGGTGACAGTTCTAAGCTCTCTTACATCCTTGTAAAATCGAAGCACGTTTCTGTTCTCGTCTCTATCTTGGAATTAGCATGAGGGCCAAAATCAAACGTACGATATACATTGATTCAATAATTGTGGCTTAGAATCATCACTGATAAATAAATTCTGACTGCTTGTTGAGAAATCTGTGTAGAGCTACACTTGATCGATTTTTTTTTTCTCTTAAAAACATTTATAATCCAATGCACGCACTAAGGGGGCACACAGAGAAGATATCCGGAAAGAAAGCTTCAGAAAATGGATGACAAGCTTATAGTGGAACTCGAACAGACACGAATATCTAACGCGTATTATTCATGTTCATCATTTACTTTCTGCATGCTCTTGTAGTAGATAATATCGACACTTTCCATAATCACTTGCTAGTGTACTGAGAGTGTTGTAAACGCCTTACGAAAGGATTGTGTTCTTTGTTTTTGGGTAGAACTGTCGGCATCTAAATTTAAGAACGATTACACGGAATGAAATCTCCCCTAAGGGACAGTTTTATAAATTTGATCGACGAGTGGTCCTAATCGTTTCTCGCATCACGAAAACTTTCTATCGCTTTTCCTCGGTTTCTCCATAACAACCGTGTGAAACGCGCATGAACCGACATTGTCGCGAAATGGTCTTCCTATGTGGACTGTCCCACACGTTTGAATACCTTCGAAGTCGTCATCACGTGTCTCGAGAAAAAAAAATACTTCTCTGATTTTTTAAATTACCTTAAGAAGACATTGGCGATTTCCCTTCTTTTTTATATGTCCAAAAAACAAAAAAGAAAATAGTATACCTACTGATCTTGCTACACAAATGAAACCTAGAGACTCGACTTAAATCGACTGAATCAGTCGCAATGTTATTTTGTCAGATTTCTCTTGTCACACACTTTTTTTTATCTTCTGTTTGATCAAACAATTCGCATCTTCATTCGACACGTGTATCGCGATACAGAAGGGTTCTTTGAGCTGTTCGCGGAATTTCGCTCTTTCTCATGTCTCGCGGATACTTCACGAGTGAACCTCGACCGCATCTTTTTGTAGAACTGGCCCTTTGAGGACAACTAACGTCTCGGTCGTATTCTGAATTTCAGGCGGCAAGCAAAACAGTCTGAACCAGCCCGAGAAGCCGTTCCATTGTAACGTTTGCGACGGCACGTTTTCCCGGTACTCGTCGCTCTGGTCCCACAAGAGACTTCACTCTGGAGATAAGCCGTTCAAGTGCGAAGTCTGTGGTCTGGCCTTTGCGAAGGGTAAGAATCGAATGGCAACTCTGAGTGCTTCATCTTTATTTTTTTCACTTCACTTGGCGCATGATTTCATTTAGTCACTGTAACGCGGTTACCGGATTTGTTGAAATTATGCTAAGTGCCTTAAAGCTACATACTATCTGTTGCTAATAAAGATAAAATTATCATCATTCTATTGCAGCGGCGTATTTGAAGAACCACGGGCGTGTTCACACTGGCGAAAAACCATTTAAGTGTAATGTATGCGGCATGCAATTCTCGCAGAGTCCTCATTTGAAAAATCACGAGAGGATCCATTCGGGAGAGCGTCCCTACCAGTGTGAGGTGTGCGAGAAGACGTTTGCGAGGCACTCCACACTTTGGAATCACAGAAGGATTCACACGGGCGAGAAGCCTTATCGGTGTAATATTTGTGGATCCGCCTTTAATCAGGCGACGCACCTAAAGAATCACGCGAAGGTTCATACCGGGGAAAAGCCTCACAGGTAAGTTTCTTGCATAAAGAATTGACCTGATTCTAGTCAATGATAGCCAATACTCTTTACGCCTGTTCGTTATAAAAATCTTATAATCACAATTCCAATATATTCATATGTCGTTATAGATGTGATATCTGTGAAATTGGTTTCTCGGATCGTTTTGCTTTAAAGCGTCATCGCGCTATTCATGAAAAGTATGGACAGACAGCGCGAAATCAGAATGCGAATAGTACGACTAATGCACAACAGGCGAACGCCAGCAACCAGCAGCAAGCCCAACAGGTACAGCAAGCTCAGCAGGCTCAGCAAGCTCAACAGGCTCAGCAAGCTCAACAGGTACAGCAACAAGCGCAGCAGCAACAACAGCAGCAGCAACAACAACAACAACCCCAGCAAGCGCAGCAGCCCCAACAAGTGGTAGTTGTGAATACTGCTACGCCTGTGACTGTGAGTCAGAGTCAAGGTCAAGCAGTGATGCTCGAAGAGGTCTACAAATGTCAGGTGGCATTCCCGGAGCCTAAATGATTCGGTTAAGACCAGCGACGATGCCAGGGACCTGCTGAATTTAAAAGAAAGAAAGCTTTTCGGTCCATTTATATCTTCAATAATTGAGCCTCCCTTGGATAATGAGCTTGGACTTTCACGAGGGAGTTGGCTGTCAAGTTCGTGGCATGTCGAGTGATGCATTCGTGTGACTTCGTGTCTGTATTAATTGTCACCCGGACGGCGTCGCCAGTGCCGTTGAACGAACAGTAAAAGGTATGCGGTTTTTGTGAGACTTTCTTTTCATAAAGCAATTCGCTCCAGTTGGTTTCGAAGAAACGGCGATCCGAAGATTTTAACGCAAATGAAACATCCATTTGCTATGATAATAGTTATAACAATAAGAATAATTATATCCAAGACAAACTTCCCATACGGACGGTTACAAGTGAAGACTATTTTTGTGAGGAATCCTAGAAATTATGAAGATCGGTTTCATTCACACGCTTTTTCCCTTCTTTCTTTTATATGTACTTCACGCAACTCAGTCCCCTCTTTCTTCCTTCCGCCCACAGCCACTCATACTGTGTTGTCTTACTTCTTCGCTCCATGATAAAAAGAGCCGTGTATATTTTTTCACAATTGATCCACTCTCTCATATACATATGCATATACCCTCAACGTCTAAGGTGCAATATTCTTTATTGAAAACTGCAGTTTAGAAAAAAAAAGTTAGTAAAGACGGTGTTAAGTGGTAATGATAGTAATGATCATCATGTATGGCAGTTTGATTTTCCATGAGAGAGGTATGGTGGAGACAGTGGTAATAGTAAAAAATCATGTTTGTTTCATAAATTTCATTTCATTGGAATTCGTTTCACTCTACACGGAAGATAGACGAAACGTCGAGTAATGTTATGAGACTAAACTTGACGCGTCTCATCAGTTCGTTAATGGTGATAGTTGATTAATTGAAAGGATGCTATAAGACTTGCTAAGTCTTCCGTCCGTCATATTCGTAACAGGGTTGACGACGACATTAGGAAGACATTGATGGCGGAAGAATGATCGTCGTTCAAACATTTGAGAAATGCAGAAACCTTTGAGCGAAGGGCTAGAAAAAAGTTTATCGAAACTTGCGCCAAGGATAATAATTATCGACAGGCGGACTAATCTGTTTTATAATATTATTAAGACCGAGCGCTATATGAATATCAGTTACTATATAATTTCCTAGTTTGTAATAGAAAATAGCTGGCTAGATTATATGTACGTGTATACATTAATTTTTGATATCCCCAATTATTAGACGCAAACGACGCGTTGCGATGTGGCTGACTCCAATTTTTCAAAGAGACACAAAGTCCACTCGATGCGGATCGAATAGTATAGTGATTAACGAGTTCGCAGCTCCGTCACGAAGAACATCCAATACAAAGGAGAGATAAATGATAAAAACAAAAAGAAAAAGAGTGAATGGAAGCAATAGCAAGTAAAATTCATAGCAGATTTATCTCAGGATAAAATGTTCGTTCCTCGCGGGTCATAGGTTGTCAATGACTCTTGCACATTTCTCTTGCGGCAATTAATTTTCTTCTTCTCTTTTTTTAACGTGTTAATTGCTTTTTCTTAAATCAAGTCTGCCTGGTTTCTAGTGATTATATCAATTGGACTTGCTAGATTCCAAGCAGGAAGGAATATCTGTTAGTACGTTCCTCTAGATATCTTCTATTCTGTAAATCGATCATCGATTATTTTGACTTTTCATCATTCTTCTGTTTCTTATATAATAGGACGTATACATTTTTGAAAGTATCGCGCAGCTAAAAATTTTAATAATGAAAATTATTAATTTGTTAACTAAACGCAAGGGAATGATATGCGTACCATTCGTATATGTCAACTTATTGCACTTTTTTACTACCTTTTTTTTTTTTGTTCCGTTATTCGAAAGACACATTAGTTTTCTTTCCAGTTTCTTCTTCTTCTTGTTTCATATGGCTTTATGCCCTCGTAGAGGGCCATGTGCCACTTTTTTCCAGTTTAATGAAGATCGAAGCTGACTCTCAATAAAATGCATAATGATCGTAAATGATTTACAGTAATAGTGCAATTTGTCATTGATAAAAATTTTTCGACTTTGCGTTGTAGACGGTCCCTTCCAAATTCTCTTTCTCCTTTTTTTTTTTTTCTCTTGGAAAAAATACGATAGGGGATACCTTCTGTTTCATCGATATAACATGTAAAATAAATATATACGATTACGTTTAATTTTACTTTTACGTGGTCATAATACCTGCTACAGTATTTCGGAATTAGATTAGATATTTTCTGTCAGTGTTCTTTTTACTTTTGATGTCCTTTGAAAAAAAGGACAAAGTTTTATTCTTCTTGCTTCGATCAGCACGCGATGCAGCAGAGGGGATACTCGGAGTCTTAAGTGGTGCAAGTCCATCTGAACATATATATTGGCGTAGAATTGTATACTTCATGCGTTTGAGGTAAATTTATTGTGTCAGTTTTATTTGGTGTTCGGTAGTGCAGATGGGGTGATATACGGGTGTTTTACAGAAATAAGATATTTCGTTACATCTTAAAAATCGGATACGAGTGTTTGGAATTGGACCACTTAAGACCAGCATTTCCGGTATCGAAAATCTTATCAGACACTTATCGCGGTAGGTCAGGGTGTCTGTAAAATTATTTTATCATAACTTTAGTTCTCACTTAACGGCACTTTATGAAGTAACAAATGCTTGTATATAATAGTAATTGCGAAATACGCTCGGTACCGAAATACGAAGGGATCCAATTCGTACTTCATTTCTTATATTATTGAAACTTGCTGAGGGAGTGGTAAATATTTTATTCTGGTTTTGTAGGTTCTCCTTTTTACACATACTCCATTATTATATATTCCTTCGAATTCCTTCGGTCTAGTAATGGTTAGAGGAATAGTTTTTCATTTGCTTCGTTCCATAACATTGCGAATGATAAATTTATTCTAATTGTAAAATTGCTAAGAAATTGGAAGCCTTCGGTTTTCATGTACTGGCCAGCTTTTATAGAATTTATTTACGTTAAGGCTCTCAACATAAAAAAAGGTATGAATGTACATGACCGAGAGAGTGATTGCAAGAATGAGTATATATATATATATATATATATATATATATATACACACACACACACACACACACATAAGAATGAGTATATATATGAACTACTAGGTAACTAATTAATTGTAAGTCATTCGCATGGAGATGAGGAGCTACTGAAGGGGGCATAGGATGTAATAATTGTTTATTAAAAAGAATGGTAGGTTTCTTTGAATTTGACAAAAAATTCTGTTTAAACCTTGTCTAAAATGAGCACGCGGTTAACGTCAATTATTTTGTATATCAGTCAAAGAATGTGATACCGGTGGTCATTGACTTTCGCTTTGCAACACAATATTTCTACTATTTCATATTCACTATTGTGTTATGCTTCACTATAAGGCTGAATAATGCAAAATTGTTACTGCCAATGATAAACAAGAAATTAAATTCTTCATAAGTGGTAAACCGGAATTCAGTATCACAACGTATACTGACTTCACTGACCATACATAATCATTATCATCTATTATACGTAATTAAAGTATTTGTCTTTAATATTTTTACTACTTGATCCTCCATGTGCAACTTGAAACGTGCTTGGTGATCCGTATGGCTAATTGTCTGAAGCTTTTCTTTTTAATTTTCTGAAAGAAATTCACGAAAGCAATAGAATGTTTAAATTTACTTATACAAAACAATAGTCGCTTGCGATTCGTCATTTTTCTATAATTGTGTCATTTGTATGAAACTTATTGTATTCTACACATCACTGCCTATAACGTTCAAGCGAAATGACGAATTCAGCAAAGAATAATCAAGCAATATCATTCAACGATAAATATCCATTAACCTTTAGAGGACTGGTAGCTTTTTTTAATTTCTACAGTTTTTGACTTTGGTGTTTAATACGCATGTTAAAGCGATACTGTAGAGGAAAAAAAATGCGAGATCGATGTAGAGCCGAAAAATTGGCCTAGTGTCTTCTACAGGTTAAATGATACACTTCATATCACTATAAATCATTTTCGATACGCCTCGTTGCTACCTTCCAACGATTACTCCCACGAGGTTCTTCGAAAATGAAAATACATTCCCTATGCCACCTACAGTTAGCATCTACTTCTCAGAGGATACAAAATAAATATTATATAAAAAAATGAAAAAACTCAGAGCTTCCATTTCAATCAAAATGCTATAGGAAGTGTCTTCCTATGTCTCGCGCAATCGTCTCCTGACCTACCCGAAATTCAAGGCTCTTTGCAATCACACGAATTATGTAATTTATTTTATCAACAATTAATTTGTCTTATACTAGACAAGATACGCAAGCGTTTAATTATCTACTGAATGATGTTAAATGGATTTTTCTCTTTCATTCTTTGCTAATTCAATCTTCTGACGATCCTATAATTATTGTATCTCCACTTTGCAAGGCCATAGCTTCGTTATTCTTGATTACGGAATTGACTTGCTAAAGGATCTTTTCTATAATGCGAATATACGTACATTTGATGTGTGATACGATTACTTTCTTCTTCGTTCGGAAAACATATGGCAGCTCATCAATGTTTTTTTTTTTTCTTGGTACGCAGATTCGATAAAAATTGGCATTACAGATACTAGGCTTGTATCGATGAAATTTTTAATTGCTAATGGCAATGTATACAGGCTGTGCCGAGTGTACTATGAGTATACTGGCTGCGGCGTATAGTGTAATATAACGTGAACGCTAATGAAAATTCCAAAAGTTTGTACTATACTTATTATAATAAATGACCACATCTCATATGACAGCGGATGGTAAGAGACTGTTGTATAAATTTAATGATTACTTTATACAAACTTGATCTTGAAATTACAGATATAAGGAAAAGCTATGAGAGAAACGCGACTTTGCACATCCTGTATATTTTGTATTGATAGGAACAAGTCTGTGTTTTTTTCTTGGTGTCATACAGGATATTCAGTTGTGGATTATTATCCTCTTATGTCAGATAACACAATCATACGTGTTTCATGCATTATATGTAAAATCGTTGTACAGAGCGATGAAGAAGTACCTATGTGACAAGCCTTAGTTCTACTTACGATAAATTTCCGCTGAGATCTTTTACAAAACAAAATGAAGGAAATTTAGAAGTTTCGTAACGATGATCATGATTATATTCCCTATCGCGAAAACTTGGGTTATCAAGTTTTTTCTCTACTGAGATTTTAATCCGTAATTACATGATAAATCGCATATTCACTGGACAGATCACGATGGCTCGTGAATGGAACTAATGTCGCTAAAGTAGTGAGATAAATAAAAAAAAAGAAAGCCTCAAAAGGAATAATCCCTCGGGTGGACTAATTTTGCGTGCGTGCAGACAGAACGTCGTATAGATTTTTGTATGAGAGAAAAGTCGCAAATTATATGTTACACTAGGACTACCTGCAGTCTATATAATAATTAGAAATAAAACTCTGAATGTATGTGTATAATAATTGATTATTGCCTAGATAAGGGTGCGTCGTACGAGTTTAAAATCTACTAGCCCACTATTATATCAGATACTGGGTAATAATAAAGATGTCCCCGTGACATTTTCATTTTTAAATTTGTCCTTTTTTATTCATTCAGGGTTTTCAGATTTAGAAAATTTTTATTACCCTGGAGTAAGTTCAGGAAACAATGTTAAACGATTTTCATGTTACTTCCTTCTGTAATGTTGGTAAGTATTCGGCACATTGAAAATTCTTGGAAAATCCAAATTTTTCTATAGAAAAAAAAGATTGTAGGTTCACGGCGGGATTTTCGTAAAGGTAACTATAGAAACTCGACCATGAGTGAACGCAGCCTTGTTCTTAACCTAATGGTCAAGAAGAGAAGTCGCCGACATGACGCCATTGAAAACTTGAATCGGAAATGGTCATTACGCTCCTCGCAGTGTCAAACCGGTTAATATTAAATTTTCTTAATGGTTTAATGCTGAAATGCTCATTGTGATTTTACCAGGTTGTGGTTGAAGTGTTATTAAGAATTTTGGCGTGCAAGGTGAGTAAAATGAGTAACATTCATGACAACAAATCTTGTGAAAGCTGTACGAGAGTCTGTTCGATTTTCCAAGACTGTACATCTCATTTTCTAATACATCTATTAATAATTGGATCGCATTATAATCGCGAATTATTTCATCAGTCTTTCAAGTATGAGAAGTAACGTGGAAATGATATGTCACTTGAAATAGCAACCGTTGAGGTCTGCAATTTATGTCAGTGCGAACTTTAACATGGTGTATACGATGCATGCGGTAATTCACACGAACGCTGTGAAAACTGTAAATATTGACAAGCATAAGACTTCTTATCACATTGTATTTTCAACCTAAATTCTGGTACATAACTTGAGTATTCTATGTATCAATATTAAATGCAGTACATTCTCTACTAGAATTCCTGAGGAGGTTATGAACATACTTTATACCTCAAGACCTTGAATAATGAATTTTATTTCTATGAATATATTTCCCTTTATTGATTCGTATATAATTCTCTGTATGCGTGTCAAACAATATAATACTGGAGTAATGAGAGGTCGGATATTGATATAATATGGATATATGTATGGTATTTTGTGGTTGGGTTTAACGCCAGCAGGTGTTCCGTGCAGTTTATAGCGGGAATTATGAACACCATAAAATTAATAAACTTAACCTACTAGTGCTGATTATATCAAGAAACACGATACACTAGGACATAACAAATTTTAAACAAGTAAGTTTGAAAAAGATGCGTGACGATAAATAATAAACAAATAGTGTTGGGGGTGTTAGAATTTTTATTAATTGCATTTTAAAATATCTTGTGCATCATATAGTTTCAAGTGTATGTATATAGGGTTTGTATGTTATATAGTCAGAAATAATTACTATTAAATCACACTGTTGCTCAATTTTCACAGCTGATCGTTATCAGATTTAATCTTCATTCATTCGAAAATGTATCAATCATTGAGTGAATGGATATACTACGTTCGTATTTTGATTTACTGGATGTACATGAAGCAATGTTTGACCTGGTGTCTGTTTCGTTCGATAAAGACGGCACCAGACGCGCAAAGAAACGAAATATATAATTTCTACCACAGATAGAAAGCTGAAGCCCATAAAAAGACCTAATAATCCTCCGGTACTGGCTGAAATATCGATTAAAAAATTAAATCCAAATAATTTTAAGTATAAAAGGTACAAAAAAAACTGTTTTACTACTCACAGAGAAATTCAGTGAATCCAAATAATTCATTTTTTACGTACTTTGTGAATTGCGAATCGACAAAGAACAGATGTACCACAGCTAAATTTTCCCTAAAACATATATTAAATATAATTCATGTATAGTTCAGTGTTTTCACGAAATACAGAAATTCAATGTATTTACGCAAAATATGCTTTGTTCTTCTTCACGTATATTTCGTTTACTTCGAAGCTGGAAACGAGTTTGCTCTGCGAGATTTCAATATTATAATTTATTTCAAAACATCCTGGCCAGCAGTTGCAGCTTGGTCTAATTAAAAAAAAAAAAAAAACTTATTTGAAACACCATTGAATTAGTATCCAATTCTTAGTAATAAATATATTACATCACTCTACACGATAACCCACGTTTCTGTAATATTCAGCCAATTAGTTGTATTGTCTTCGTCATAAAGTTTCTGTTCCATTGCTTTTCGTGCTTGCATCGCACACAAGTTATCTCGTTTTCCACAAATTGGCGTATTTGCCGCTTCTATAAAGAAATGTTAGAAAAATATGAATATAGAACGATATACATCGAATCGAATATAGATTATAAAATATGAGGATCATAAAAGCATACTTGGCATGTAATGCTCTACGCACTGACAAATCTCCCGTGTAAAATTTGCTTCGCATTCCAAAATGCAATTTCTCTGTGTATACGTTCTGTAATATCTGAGCTTTCTTTCCGTAGTAAAAAAACACTTTCTCTTCTTCAGGGGCACCTTGATGATGGTCTTACTAGCCGTGGTTATCCTGGGTGAAATGATAACACGAGTTTCGCTGCCAGGATTCAGAGAAAATCCAAAATCCGCAATCTTCGGCGTCTCAACCGGATTGTGCAGCAGCATCTGATAATTAATAATTTTGATTCGAAAGCCACTTTAGGTATTGAAAGAAAATTTTTACATACCTTGAAACCTACGCTCGCTGTCGAGGAACAATAATATTCTTCTATTTCTGCATCCAGGACCAAAGTCAGTCCCATTTGTCTACCTGAACCATATGGTCTCCATGGAACTGTGTCGGGTGGTGTATCTGGTGCATATCCGGTTTCCGGTTTCCAATCGATTCCCGTGAACGGAAATGTCATATTTAAATCTGACCAGTCACGACTGAAAATTTTCAGATTGATTACAGATACGAATTTTTCAATCTAAATATTAATATCTTTTTGACATTTCACATACGGATTGTAAAATAAGAATTCTCTGTTAACGGAATTGAAGTTACAGCAAATTCCTTCGTCCGTCATGGTTGGGTTGAAGATCTTCTCGCAATCCGTTATGTTCTGGTGCCATTGACACAAGTAGATCATTTCTGTACAGGGTTGAGAAACCTGCGAACGAACGTTGCTTGCTAGATAATTTAGTTGAAAATATTTGATTTAATCAATTAACGTACATTAATCATAAATCTCTGCACTGTACTCCACTTGCCGGATTCTTCATCCAGATCCCCGGAAATTGTGTAATTCTCAACGTCGCACATGTCTTCCAGTAAAAGTTTCTCCAATCGATCATTTCTGTAATGATTTCAAATCTCAAGTCTTTTTATCAATTTTATATACATCTGATACTAAATTAATGATTTTTCATATAATTCCTACCCTTCAGTTATTCGAATGGCTTCCTTCTTCTTAACGTTATTCATATTGCAAATGGTGATAGATGGAAAAGGTATTTCCGTAAGAGACATCGGCTCGGGACTCAATGAAATTATTATTGGAGTAGTAATCCATTTTTGATATAAAGTCCATATAAAGTATCCAGCAGTCGTTACAGCCGCGATGAACGATATTATCCAAAATAGCCTGAATCATTGTTCGAATTATTTCAATAATAATTAATCAAAGTAAACCACTCAATATTACCTCTCAAGAATCGAAAGGCTAGCATCCCCTATGTATCTTAAACCATGAAGCGAACTATTGTTACAATATTGCTGAATGGTAACACCAATCTCAGATTTTTTAAGACAAAGATGAAACTCGTCCTTCCTCATAGTAGATCTACAAAAAAATCTCATTGATTCAATCCTAATAATTTTTCTTCTCAAATCATACATCACCTCTCAAACTTTTCACGAGTCTTGTTCAAATGCTCTATCGAAGAAACTTCATGTCTTTTCACTTTCAAATTATTGTGCCTGGGTCTGAGTGTCATCTCTCTGGACCGATACATGTTCTATAAATTATAATAAAATATTAAAAAATTTATATCAACACAGTACACAGTACATTAATCCACCGTGTCTCACACCTTCAGATTTGAATTCTTCGGTGTGTATCTCTCATAAGGCGACGGTGTCTTGTATGGATTTTGCAAATGCACAGTGTTAACGGAGTAAGGGAATTTGGTCGTATGATTATTCAAGTACACCAAACTACCCCTATCCGTAGTTCTATAATTTCTGAACGTGTCTATCGTCAAATGGTTCTCAGTGTTCTCGTATCTGTCCAAATCCACAAGATAGGATTGATTATTCATACCAGACGCACTAGGAGGACTTTCACGTGTATCCTCATGTGTTATCAATCTGCTTCCTGGTGGTAAACTAATTTGGAAAAGAGGTCGTAAAGGATTCCACACGTCTAATATATGTCGATTAGTTTCAGGCAGCTTGTACGGCGGCGGTGCTAAATCCTCCATTTCATCACTGCACGCTTTGGCGTAATTCTTCAAATCCTCTTACAATCAGCATCCCGTTCATTGAGACATCCTCAAGTTTACCCTCTGTCGAGGATGCGTCAAGGTCTTCCTGAAGCAACAAATTAAAACGCGACTTTGAACGTTAACAAAGTTTTTTCCCAGGGTGGCACGAGAGCTTTTTCAGAAAATATTTTCACATAATTAAGCACCACTTGAGAATCTTGATGTATTCATCCCCATCTTGCATTATTCTCCAAGGGCATCTACGTTGCTAAATATTCAAAGTTACCCCTAACGATGCCGCAGAGTTGACAACCACCCCACAAGCTTTACCAACTCGTAATGCTTTTATTTTATCCCTCTTACTATCCACCTATGTCACGTACATATATATTCTGACGTCTCCATTTACGGGGTGTTCCTATAGTTTTTTATCACGCACTTCTCTTTTTTTTTTTTTTTCACGAAATCTAAAGTATCTCCAAGGGTTGCTGCTAATTACTTTTTTTTTTCTGCTCACTAAGGTACCGTCGGCATAAACTAATTATTGTATAACAATTTTGAGGATGTCGTTAAAATACTCTAAGGAATAGATACCAGAATTATTGTCGGGCAAATACGATTAGTATGACTACACTTTCCTAATGATCTGTAAGACAGATACTGAAAATAGACAATGATTAATAAATATGCTTGTAGTGTTTGACCGATCCTAAGATATTAGTATACCTATCTTTCTTTCGTTCTTATTAATTATTCTGTACCAATATTTCTATATGAGAAACGTGGACTAATTAGACTTGATATCGATTTGTGTAAATTTTTTTCAATTAAAATATTACCTCTTATACGAGTAACGTAATAGGAATTTAGGGCAAATTAATTGTCTGTGGATATATATGACTTACCGTGCAGATGCCAATTGTTAATCCGATATTAACGTTATAGCGTAATAATTTCCAATTTCAGGGTGAAACAGATGAAAATTTCATGATACTTTGTATTTCTGAATCTGGAGTAAACTAAAACTCATTTTTTAAATATATTTATTTATACATAACGTTGTAACAGGTATACTTGGTATACTGTTTTCTGCTTGCTGGCTTTATCGCTGTGTCCTGTGTTTACTGCAAGTATATTGGATTACTGTAATTAGGACGGTCAACATGAGTAATGTACTGTATCTCTTTATTAAATAGATCGAGTGATTTATTGTCTACCCACTTCAATTTTATTCGTTACTTAGTTCGAAGTATTTTAATCACTTAACTAAATTAATCGGTGGAGTTTTTTTTTTTTAAGGAATTCGCAGTTTATGGGAAACGTTTTTAATAGATGAAATATTTTGTTTTGCTGAGTTGATCGTAATATAATTTCTTACTGGAAACATACATTTTTACCATTGTTACGGTTGACTTTTTCGTACGCTTAATTGTATGGAATATTTCTTGATTAGATACAAAAGTCCTGGGTATCGGTAATTGAATGAAAATGATATCACACGGACATCACATTAAAAATATTTTCAGATACAACAACGTGTAAACTTATTCCGATAGAAAAGTAAATGAAAAAATTTCTATTGTAAAAGGAATCTATAGAGCTAAATTTTAATCAGTTAAATTGTACTTTCATATTATCGTTCACCCCAATGTCGTTTACATTTTAATCGCCAACCCTTAGAAATTCACTTAACGAGAGTCTGCGGTATTAAACTCTCGCAATTTTCCAGACATCACTTATTCTCCACTAATTAAGAATAAATTGATCGCGACAATGTCACATTGAAATCCTTAATCGAGGAATTATTAAAGATTAAAAGTCGTTGATTATCGTGCTAAAATTTCAATAATATCTAACTTCCGTAATGATACACAATGTCACTTCAACATTTCACGTGAATTGTCATATTTTAATCACACGTAATTATCATGAATTATCAAGAACTCAAGCCAGCGTCAATGTTTACCAAGCGAATCGATTCGATGACATATAATACTAACATATGAGAGCAGTCAGTGTTCCATGTGCATTAATCGTAAAATCTATTTTTCACGATATAACAAAAGATTAACCGGAAGTGTCAGGATGATTCCACCTGGCCATTGGGTTGCTTTATGATCAATAAAAAAAAATGACTAACGACACTAATGATTTTATAGAAAGAATTTTCTATCTAACAAAATTCTATATTCTTTACTATCCAACTATAAGTTTTTATAAGTTTATACGTTATCTTACTCTAAGGAATAATAATTTAACTTATCACCATAAGCTGTGCAACAATACTATGCTATATTGTGAAAGCCAACGTCACATAGTAATATAAAAATTCGATGAAAGCTCGAGATTAGTACTTGGCCGTTATAGACGTAAAGTTAATAAAATGAGAGCTAAATACGTATCACCTGGTTACCAGACTTAAATACAAATTTATGTGACAAATCGTAGCGAGTTTTCATTTATTGCACCTCTTAGCCAAACTGTAATGCGGGGCTTAATGCCCTGAACATTTTTTTTATTATCAGTAACACTAATTTCACTCCCACGGTGTGTTTCGACACGTGCTGTCCGTAGAGTCACGTTCGTGTTTGTCTTTTATTATAGATCGTCTTGACATAATTACTTCGTAAATATTCCCATATTTTTTCTCTTATCACTAGTTAAGTATACGTATAGTTGGTTCACGCTATGCTCATCCTTGATGGTTTTGTTATGCTGTACATTGTGGCAGTGCATACGGCAAGTGTTGCGACTGGATATTTGTTCGCGTGTAGACACGGAGAAATGTGCTGGCTTTATCGAGATACTTTAGAACTGAGAATAAATAATGAGAGGAATTATGAAGATACGACGTAGAATTTCAGATCAAAGTCTAGGGCATTTTTATTGGAGATGTCTGTAGTCGGCACTTTATAGATTAAGATTATTTGTAAGACTGCGTGAGGAACGTCTGGGCTCTTGAGTGATCTATAAATAGTATTGTAAGCATTGTTATTTTTTTTTTAGCAATTATAAATACAATTGATCATTCATTACAGGGATAGCTTTTATAGCTTGAGTGGGCTTTCCGCCATTTTTTTATTTAAATAATGTAAAATTCGTTTTTTGAATGATTTTACGATCTGTTTGTTGTATTTATACGGTGAAAACAATATGTCTGTTATAAATATACAGATCTTATCGGGTTAATAATGTGCTAGCAAATGATTTGAATTTTTCCAGCCACAATATGTTTATGCGTGCTTTTCCAACATGCAGGGTCGTTGCTTTTGTAGAAATGCTGATTTATGGAATGTGTTAGGATTGTTCTGGAATCAGTTGAAAAGCAGTTATTACTATCTTATGTTATTTTTTATTGCAGGAAAGAGAATGTCAGGCAAGAAAAGAAAACGAAATCCAGATGTCGAGGATCAGAATTTGCATCACTGGGAAAAGGATCATGTCCTTCCTGATGTACTCAAGCATGAGATTGGAACTATGTGGGAGGTATTTGTATTTTATTATCGTAATTTGTTATGGCACGTGCATTAGCCCATTAGTTAATATCGTTTTTTTCAGATTCCACAAATTTTTCACTTTTTCTATTTGACCAAAGATGTACTGGAAATTCCTTATTTATCAATGTACGAGATGGAGAGGATGCTCTTGATGCCGAGAGCTTCAATAAGATTGGCTGCTGTCATGACTGCCTTGCTAAGGTAAAATTCAGGTTGGAAGAAGAAGCTTGAGAGGAAAAGAAATTCTGTTCGGGAAATATATATATATATTTTTTTTAAATTACAGTAGTCCTGTCGGGAAAGCTAAGATGCGCAAAGTTCCCTCGATGCCATATAAGTTTTGGACCAACGTTTTGACTCACAAAGTTAAAGGATGGTTCAAAGTTTATTCTATCAAGAAATACGATCCAATAAAGGTAATAATATTAGATAGAGCATGATCATTTTTTTCTTACGTAATACTTGTAGATTCTATGTGATAATGCTTTTGTTTTAGGTTTTTGAGACGACGGGAATCGAGCCAGAGTTTTGGGAAATCTTTCCAGATGTTTCCCACGTGATTAAAAATGATTTTGCGGAGCTTACTTTAAAGCAAAGAATTTGGCTGGTAAAAACGATGTGCGACACGCTAATGGTAATAGATTACTTTATTATATGACTTATTCATTATCTGTTTCATGCTTTTGATTTTCAGCATGCTAGAAAAAGTATACAACACGCAATTGAGAAACAAAAATGGGAGGATCAATTTGAAACGGTACTAGGAATAGACAGATATGGAACAAAATATATTTATTTTCCACAGTTCCTTGAAACCGATCTAAGAGTTTACAGATACTCATCATCAGCATTTGGGGTACAGAATTAATTAATTCATATATATTTCTCAAATCATGAAGTAGTATAATTTATTAAACGAGTTAAATTTGTTTAGTCATCCAATGCAAAGGAAAAGTCAGAGCTGAAAGTCGAAGTGGTAGATCATGAGGTTGTAGTAGAGAAACCAAAACGTAAAAAACGTAAGATACTCTGGAAAAGCAGTCAATCAAGACGAAAAAGGCACAGAAAAAAGATCATAGATAAGGATGTCAATGACTGTAAAGATAGTGTGGACAGTGCTGTAAAATCGCCGAAAAATTGTGACAAGAATTCTAGTAGTGAGAAACTGTGCAGTAATAGTCTCTATAGCGATTTAGAGGCAGTAAGTTCAAAGCGTTCTAGAAGCTCCTCAGAATCATCAGAAGGAAGTGTTTTACCCATGGGTACTAAGTGTAACAGTGCTAAGTCTAGTGTTTGTGATACTAATGGTTCAAACGACGTGAAAAACTGTAATGGTGAATCATCGGACATGATGTTCAAAGGATTTGTTGGGGAAGGTGATATAGAGAAGAAAAACATTTCCATGATACGTGGTATACTTAATGATCTGACTTTAGAAGTGTGTGGCGATACTAATAGAGGAGATTTGCAATCAGCAAATTTAACATTGGCTATTAAAAAGAAAAAAAAGCGAGTTTGTAGTGACTTAAACATCCAAGAAATTCCTGATAAAGTTCACAATGGTTACAATTCAAAGCATCATGATTTGGCCGTGGTAGCTTCAGGATCAATATCCCCCATTGTTGCTAATAGTTTGTCTGCTATAAATGTATTAAGTAAGTCAAAGACAGACGATGAAAAAGTAATTGAAATAATTTCAAATGACTCGTCGATGATTAAGGATAAAATATGGGATGAAAAGTCTGACAAACAAACATTAATAACATGCAAGTCAGACGATGAGAAATTAATTGAAACTAAATACTCTGGAACTGAAATTTGTATTGACAATGCTAAGGAGAGTATCTTTAATGTTAGAGTGAAGTTTGACAATACAATAAACGAGTTACTAAAATGTAATAAACTATCTGAAGAGAAAAATAAAGAAAGTGAGAGCGAAACTGTTCTTGATCAAGGAATGAATAAACAAGAGAGTGTTGCCACCTTACAAAATAAGGAAAATTACATCGAAGATAAAAATGATAATAATCATAAAGACGATTTTAAGAAGGATGATACTCGAAAAACAACACAAGAGAAAGCCTTAGAGAGTGATGATGACATTTCTCTTTTGCAAAGAATTATTAAAGTAAAAGACCCTAGTAATTTAGAAGACGAGAAAAATTCAATTCAAGAAAAGAAGGAAAAAAGAAAAAAAAGGGTAGGTCTTACAAGGGAATATGTTACAAGGAGAACAATAAGGTTAGAACAAACAAAAAGTGAATCAACAAAACAGTCAAATTCACCTGTTCATACAAAATTGCTAAAAACTAAATCTGAAGATCAGTGGGAAAAATCTAGCAATGATTTTCAAGAGGACTTGGTCAAGGAAGATGCTATAAAGAGTGATAGGCAGGCTGAAGATGAAGAATTTCATTTAGAGGACTTTAAGGTCACATTACAGAGCGGGAAAACTCATGATGCTGCAAGAGTTAACTACAACAATATGGCTAGTGGAGAGAAGAATATTCAAACGCATAGACCACAAGAAGAGATTGATAATTTTAAAGAATTACTATCCGATCTGAGCGTTTCAACGTTTGAGTTAATAGCTGATAGCGTTCAAAGTCTAAAAGAATTTCTGGTTACATTTTCTGCGGGTGCACCCGCTGATGACAGTATTGTGAGTAAATGAATTGATATCATCTAAATGTGTATTAAAAATGGCTAACTGTTAACTTTCAATTTCTTATTTATTGAAGGATGATAACATGCCACTCTGCGAGGTACTGCTGTTGAAGAAATTGCAAGAATTATTTGAATCTGTAGCGAGCTTGGAACCGGATTTAAAGAATTCCACAATAAGAGCAAGAAAGAGATTGTACTGTCACTGGCTAAAATACAGAGCAGAGTATGAACCAATTTTTATTTTACATTATGTATGCATGTACAGAACCTATTATCGGGAACATCAAATATGTTTTAACAAATTCACTAGCTATTCATTTTCATAAACATCTTAATTACATTACAACGGATGAATGCGGCGTGAATGGTATAAAACATTAAATATCATTGTACAATTTTCCATACATTTTTAAATAATTTTTGCAATCATTTATACCATTTATAATTATTATCGTCCTACTTAAAATTTACGTGCATTTGTTACTTTCGCACGAACATACGATTTTACTTTACAATTAATATACCAGAAACAAATGAAGTTCGACATATCCTTAGAAGTATTGAGAAAGTACTATCAAAAAAACACGCCTTCCATCCGATTTGGACTAGAGAAACCTATATGTCAAAATTATTTGATACTTACAAGCACCCTCTTACAATTGTCTTGTGTTGTGTCATGTTGTCGTACGTTGTCGAGCGTGTATGGCACACGAGCTGCTATGTGTTGTAGCGTTGAGGAAGATCAGGATGAAGACTGGTCTGGTGAGGGTGGTCTCGGCTCTAATTGGTGGGTTCTTGGATCGCAGGGATGTCCATTGCTATCCTCTGGCGAAGCAACATTACGGACTTTATCGCAATCTGCCGTATCCCAAACTGGCCCCAATATCCAAATTCGCAAAACCACTGGTGAAGTTGAAGAGAAAGTCAAAGTTGAAAGTCAATCGAAGCAATGGACAAATGAAGATGAGTCCTGCGATGAAAAAACCCGGGGTACAGAAACTTGTGAGCAGGAAGAAAGACGAAATCAAAGAATCGAGAAAGAAAAAGGCAAAGAAGAAGAAGAAGGTGAAACTGGAAGAGACAAGCAAAGAGGTAAGTTCCGTTCCGTCAGTGAGAGTTCAAGGTTTAAATTGTGTACAAATATTTATGTTCAATTTAATTATTTTATTTTACAGGGACGGAACGACAAACGACAGGACGAGTGTTGCGGGCACGGGGTGTGCCTTTATACACAGAACAATACTTTTCGGACGACGAGAGTGAAGAGGGTGAGCTGGATGTATGGACCAAATTTAAGACAATCTACGAAGCTTCCAGCCAATCGCCCGGTACACCCGCTTCAGACACTGTCGCGCAATCCGGCCAGTCTGATGGCGAATCGGAGGAGGACTCAGACAAAGATTGGATTCTACCGGGAACTCGCAGGAGGAAATATAAGCGTACGTATAAATAATAATTTTGCTTCACGTTCATTAAGTCTTACGCAACTCTATCAGTTAATGAATTTTATAAACACTGCAGGCAGTGCACGACAGCTAACTACATTCCACCAAAGACAATTTAGAAAATATAAACATATGAAATCTATAGAAAAATATATGACGACCAATCCAGTTAGATCAATCGAATCATCATCAAAGAAATCTCAGCCAGCAAACTCTAACAATACAATGCGAACATGGCGCAAGTTAATTTATTCCGGTAGGAGAATCAAAAATAAACAAGAAGTGAAGCGAGATCATCTCGAGGATGACGAAGACGAGGATGCCGCAAAACCTATTATTATTCACAGTGTACATTCCGAATTAGACATCAAAGACGAAGGTCCCGTCACAACTCTTGCACCCAGTGAAACTACGAGTAATTATGTACCTCAGGGTTTTGTTGTTGTCAAAGCAGATCAAGTTCCCGCAAATTATTATTTAATGAATCCAAGCGTTCCTGGTTTCGTGCAACAAGCTCCAGTGATGCAGCAAAGAGCTTTGATGCAACAGGGTGCACTTGTACATCAAGGAACTATCGTGCACCAGGGTGCCATAGTACAGCAGGGAGGAATCGTTCATCAAGGAACCATCATGCAGCCAGGAGCTATAGTACAGTCAGGTGCTATCATGGCTGGGGTCCTTCCACAAATGTCACCTGGTTACTATGTACAAGATTCTTCAAATTTTGTAGTTCAAAATACACAAACGAATTTTGTATCAACACAGGATACCATAAGTAACTCTCAAAATTCTCAACCAGTGGTACTTCACCCAACAGCATCCGTTATGGGGTCACAACAATTTATTAATTCACCGAATTACGTACATATGCCATACGTTGCGGGTTCACCTGCACAGACAAGTTTCATACCAGCAGTTACTCAGTCATTGACACCAAGAAGTGCAATTGCCGGACATATAATTCGCCAGAGTACACCAGTGCGGGTTGCAAGTAATTCTCAACAAGGAAGTTCTGTTGCTCCAAGGGCAGATTTTCCACATCCTAATGGTGCAGTAATAAGAAGTAGTTTGCCTATTAGGAGAACGTTTCACAGAACTCATGGACCCAGGAACTTAACTTCGCAGAATGCCTCGTTTAAGGGTACGAGAGGGAAAACATCAACGGCCATGGAGAAAGCGAGTTCTCATTCAGGTCCATCGAAGACGACGTCGTTAATCGTTCTGAGCGATGGTGACGATGAGATCGAGATGATTATTCCTGAAAAGTCAAATAATGAGACTGTTACCGCACAGATACAGAATCCATGTAAGAGGAAAATAGATCAACAAGAACAAAGAGAAAGGCCAGTTCTTACATTGCAGGCAGTAACGCCTACTACAAGTACTATCTTACATCCGGTGATCATGGAACGACTTAATCAAGGTGAAGTCTCGATAACGCCAATCAAACCGACACCACCACCTATACAAACTGCTGGTACACAATTGATTGTGGTGGTTAATGAAACTGGAAGCCACTACGCATTGGCATTACCTAACGGAAGTAAAATCATTCTTACACCAGATCAAATAGCGCAGATTAGAGCTTCGAATGGAGGTAAACTTATTTTGTAAATGACATCATATAGGGTGTTGAATCTTGAGCTTTTGTACAGATTCATTATAAAGGTATCGTAATATGTTTGTATGTAACTGGAAACAATTAGGAATGTGATTTTGAGCGAACTGAGTGGGGAGTGTGTATATTCTCTTGAATGTGATTATCCAAGTATATCCTTCGATTGAACTTATATATTTCATTGATTTTCTATCGTAGTCCCTGATATTCTATTTGTCTAAATTTCAAATGGTATTCTATTATAAATAGAGCAACACCGGAAACACTTTTATAGATATTTGATTATGAGTTGTCCATATTACATTCATTGTTCGCTGTTACATGTCTCTGGCATTTTGTATGTTTCATTCATGAGTTTTCAAGTTATTTTAATGCCGTGACAATTGCTTGGAAGTCTTTCTTTCTCTTCTCCATCTAAACAAACTGGTGTAATCACTGTTATTCCTTTTTATTATTCCTTACACTTATTATTATTTCCAGATAGATTAATAGAAATTGCATCAGCGACTTGTGACTGAATTGAAGTATCAAGCTGTTTCAAAATAGTAATTAATATTTTGTGACAGAATGTTTCACCCTCTTTGGAAGTGTTTAACTTCCTTGTATATTCAATGGTCCAATATTACATTGGAATAAATATTATTTATATATATTTCTTAGCAGTGAGTTAGTTTATAAGTTAATAATTCAATTTATTTGTTTAATGTACATATAATCCATGGATTTCTTATGGATATGACCTGATATAATTTTTCAATTTTTGAATAATAAAGTATGAGGCGTTTTATATATTGAATATAATCAGAAAAGGCACAAGGAAAAACATGTGGAATATAAATGTCTGGTCACACATTAAGAAATATAACGAAAAGTCTAAATTCATTATAGCAAAACTACGTCTTAGTTTGCTTTGTACAGTGCAAATATATACTGCAGTAATATCTCTGGTTATAATCCCAATATTATGCAGTTATATATTAGGAATGAATATGTAATATATATGTTTATTTATATATATTTTATTTTCTAATTTTGTCTTGAAGATACTCTTAATTATTTTTGAGTCTCATACGAGTTCTAAAGTTTTTGTTCATCGTTTCGTTACCAATACGCCAATTGTTTGTATTTTCTATCCTAAGTACGGAAGTAGATTTCGCAAACCTATGTAATCTGAAAATATCGGCCATTGTTTACGAAGGTCTACAAGCATAGCTGAGATTAATATAATATATGAATAGAAATAGTCAGTCTTATATTATAAAAAAAATATTGTCAGGATGCACATGTTCTTTTATTAGAGTTATCAGCTGCAATTATAAAAATTCATTGTCGATTAGAATTTCTAAAGAGTATTTGACGTCACTTCCGCCTTATACGAAATCACCTTTCATTTTGTGACAAATAACCAATTTAAAAAAATAAATGTAATTTAAGAAAACCTAAGGTTTATATGTGCTTTTGGTTTTTCTTTTTTATCCAATAATTTCATGTTGATTCAACGAGAACACGAATTCGTGGATTTATACCATCGTATTCAAAGATATACAGCATGAATCAATAATTAGGATAATTCAGATTAAAATCAACAGCGTATGTTATTCTCGTACAATTAGTATATTACAAGTATGTTACAATTTTGTTTTTCGTTGAGAAAATGCACTAAGTCAGGGTTTTTATAATGCATGGTACCACGAAAATTATGATGTTGAAGAAACGTTCAACCATACAATGAAACGGAATGTCAAATAGGAAATAATCATAGGTATGGACACTATGTCAAAGAAAGGTCTTTTCCTTGATCAATTATTAATTGATAAAAAATTGATCGCATTTTTTTTTTCGTTTCGTATGTTTAGTAGGATATGGATCAGCATTGTCAGATTATCACTGAAATCTTTGATTCGTTGTATTATGACTTGATTTTTATTTTTAAACTTGGTTTTTTTTGAGGTATATTTCTTTGTCGAGATCTTGAAATTTTGTCAGACGTGTTCCATTATACGGTGTATCGCTGCCAGGTGGATGGAGTCTCATCTAAAACAGGAGATCAAGAGATATTTTTGAAAATGTAATAAGAAAATTATCGGACACAGTGTCGTCACGAAATCACTGGTACATACTGATTTCTGTTTGAAAATCACTTAATCAGTGCAATAAATGTTTTCCATTTGTTTACCGAAAACAAAATTGTTTACATACCGCAAAAAGCTGTAGATCCCCACTGTGAACTTGGCTAATTGATTTCGAAAAATTCAGAAGAGTTCCTTTGAGTTTTTGTCGGTGGAAATCAATTAGAAATTTGACAAAGTATTTACTGTCAATAATAAATTGGTATAAGGGAACTACAGGAAGGATGCAAGTGAAATTCTAAATAGAATTGAATATCCATTGTTATACACATGTTAACGGTTCAAAATCAAAATTCTGATTTCTTCTACGAAAATTAATAGAGTGATAGATTAATATCAAAGTGACCCAATAAATTCCATTTAAAATTGTAATCTAACCTTATAGACGATTTTTTGCGCGACAGGGATAATTACAGTGGTAGTATTGCAGTGGGTAATAGAAGATTTCTACAGTACCGAACTTACCACAAATTAATGTTCGTTACCTAATCCAAAATATTACAAAAACATAGAAAAATTAGAACGAGGTAGAATAGATTTAAAGGTTGGTCTCGAGAAATCCAAAATGGAATCGAGCGTCTATTCAGAGAACAACACCTTTCTATTAATTAAAATGAAACACACATAACGATGATACATTATAAGCCCAAGTAAAAAGTATCCAAGTATCGTGCACAGTAAAAAATTTTCAAAAATACTGAAAATAAAACATTACAAAATCTTTAACTACTCTGATCGATTAATAATCCAAACTACTTGCCGACACCGTTAGTTTATTAATAAAAGTTACTAAAAAAAAATACAGTTCACCAGTACATGTATCGTAAACGTTAATTTTTATTTTGATTTTACATGTTATAATACTGGTTCGAGCACAGTAAATGCATTTTCTCCATCGTCGTATCGAATTATATTTTTTTTTAAATGTCGAACCTACGACACATCGATCTCGTATAAAATACAGCGAAATATCGATAACTCGCCAAACGTTTCGATACTTTTGCATTGATTATCAAAATCCATATCAATTAATTCGAGCCTGTTACGTGCATTAATTTCGCCATAAAAGCACAGCACTATATGGGACCAAAGAATCACACTGAATATCACGTTTTACATAAAAAAATCAATTAAAAAGAACTTCCAAAATCGTTATAAAATTATTCTCTTTGGATACAGAAAATTCAATTACAACAATATTCAGTATGCTTTGACCATCAGGCAAGTGACTATCCAATGGGCGACAGGCACGTGTATTAATATCAGCCGTATATATTAATTTCGCAGAAATCAAAAGTCAATCTAATTCTAATACAATGATGAATATGCATTAGTAAATTAAGTTTAAACCATGTTGCACCACAATCGGCGATTAATTTAGAATCTTTTTTATTCATCTATTTCTCGGCGTAGTCGTTGTCAGCGGCATCTCGATCCCCATCCAAGTTCCTGAAGCGCTTCTGCAAGAAAACCAACCACCAGGTTAACTTCATTCGGCGTGGGTTAAAGTCAGTTAGGGCCAGTTTGATTGATGGGCGATCTCATGGGGCTTGGGGGTATTCAGGGTTGCATTACGCATATATCTATTCACGTGCAACTATGAAAATGCAGATGATCCAGTGTAATTACCATCGTGACTCGAAAGGTAACCTCAAATCGATTCAACCTCAAGTAATATTAAACCACACGAGTTCATCAGCGGTAAGAAATCAGTGAATCAAATATAAGTGAAAGTCTACGTGGATTAAATAATATTAAAAAGACTGAAGAAATATGCACGTCACGTATCAAAACCAACGAATGAAATGTCTGGCCGTTACGTCAATTCTTCTTCGTATAGACGCTGTATACGTAATATCTAGACTGCACGACATTTAATCGCGATTCGTGTGCCGTTTTGCAAATAGATAGAAGAGAATGGTTTTGAATACGAGGGAATGAAGATGGCTGCTCTTTTCATCGGATTGTGTTCCAGAGTGTAAAAGGTCGGTTAAATAAATGTCCATATAACCTATGCTGTCTATTGTAACGTTCATGACTGCACGAGTAAGTAACGCGTATACTATTACTCGTGCTGTATATGCACGATAATATTTTAACTCTTGCACGTTTCTCTTTGACGTGGAATCGCTAGACTGATTCCTACCTGATCCGTTCACTCACCATGATTCTGTATTTTTCCTTGCACGCGTATTCGGTCTCGTCCACGTCGTTGTAACAGTCGCTCTTGTAATCCTCGGGTATCGGACCACCTTCGAATTGACATAATTTTGACAGTGGCTTTGCTCGTACTATCATCTTCTCGAAGCCAGTGGGTTTATGCTGAGGGCAGTAAAAGACGTCAGGAGTATTTTTGTCGAAGACTATACTCTTGCGCATCATGTCTCCAGCATGGACAAAGATGAGGAGTGTCTGTAGGAAGAAATTGATAGATTATATATTAATAATATAATCAATGATATATATAATTAATTACTAATTAATAAAATGGAGGGCACAGAATACTCCTTGAGAGATAAATAACTAAGATTGATAAAGGAATAATGTTTATCGGACGGATTTGACAGATTATATATTTTCCTCCGAATAATTAATGTAATTCTATATAATTAATAATTATTTAATGAAATAGCACTTCGAGGCAGTTTTACTAGTTTGAATTTTCGCGATAGTAATTTCAACGGCAATTATCAGATTGGCGTCTGCAAGGGTCCTAAACGATAAGTAGCATCTAGTGGAACATGAGTGACATTTAATTAAACGGTATTAATTAAGTTTGTCTTGAACTAAATAATTTCGCAGACTCAAAGTAACGGGATGCCGGTAATTAACGAAAATTCCGGTTCTTCTCTAACAGTCGGAAGGAACGTGAATCCCGCTCTACGGATTTTCAAGTGGGACAAAGTGGGACTTTGGGTCTCGGCGCTTTTGCCGTTTTATTTATTGACATTTGCAAACATCCTCTGTGCGATTTTTTACCGTTGCTGCACCGGTTTTGCCGGCAATTTTGCTACGATAAAAGTATCGAGCGGAACCGCTACGTTGAAACTCACCGCAAGGACGAAAGTTAGACAAAAGACGTGGACGTTTCCTGAAAGAGAAGAAAAAGAAAAGACATAAAATAGTGACCAGCTCCATGTTTGGAGAGCGGAATGAAGAAAAAAAATTACATTTTCTCGTTAGCATCTTGCGCAATTGACCTCGAGGTAAATTACCATTAATGTATCGATCTTAACATAAAACTAATACAAATACGTTACATTATACGGGTACCGTGAGGATTTTTTTACTAACGGTAAAAGAGAATTTTCTGAAAAAATATCCCCTGGTTATGTATATATATTGTACGTCCTAGATATATATTATAAATAAAATAAATTTATTCTCATTTTTGTATTATACAATATAACAAAGCATTATCCAGTGCAAAATATTGTGATTGTCCAGGACAAGAATGAAATCTTGCATCTTGCACCAATGGTGACTTGTATGAAACGAAAATATGCATGAGGTGTCATGCAGGATAGAGGTTACATTCCAGGACCTTTTGCTCTCCTAGTGCGACTTGGAAAAAAAACGGAATTCTATAAAGATTGCACAAGGACGACGAGTTCGAGTATAGCGTGACAGTGCTGCATTTCTCTGGCGATTCTAATTTTGAAGGAAATCAATGCTAATCAATTGGATATTGATATCGATATACACCTGTTATCGGAGCTGTAACAAGTAATAAATATTTCGAATGAACAAAGACCAAATTATTACTCGTTACAGCGTTACTATCATGTTTCGTTCTCCAAGAAAGGTAATACCGGTAGTGATTTACCTGACCTTCATAACCTTATTAACTTTGCATTGTTGCTATGACAGTTGAATTATCAGAATTAAATTGAATCAGAACAATTAATTTTTTATCTATTTTTGGGATTCCAAGTAGTATCTTAGATGATCCAAGTGCTATTTAAGATGATTTAAAATGTTATAGATATTTCTATATCTAATTGTAAGTGCCAAACGTATGTATGTTCAATGGCAGGTAGTGGGGAGTCTGGATGGAATTGAAAGTATAAAAATGTGGCCTACAAAGCAGCGATGGCGAGGCCAAGATTCTGACAAACAGAAGTAGTCATACTGCGTTAAGTGGCCGACTGAAAAACTTTGTTAAGATTTAAAAACAGTTTCTCTAATATGCACAGGTCTGAGTTTCAAGCGCGTTTGGTCAATGCACTTTGTGCGATGCAATTCCAAATTGTCAATTGAATTGATGCAAGGCGACCCATGTTGGTTAACACGATAATTGCATCTAGATGCACGTCCTCAGCTCAGGGTCGTGTTATCAGTGTCATTTCGTACTACCAGCCTAGTTTGCCCATAATGTAAATAAGCGGTATGCACTTTCGATAAGTTCCTAATCTAATCTGTTACTTTATCAAATTTTACATGTATTTTGAAAAATCAAGTTAATATTTACCAACTAAAATTTTCCATGACTCAATACAATAATCAAATATTATGATTGCCCTATTAACATATATATTGGTAGCATTCGATTAACAATAAGGATTTATGAATTTACACAGCCGTGTCGTTACTCATAACGATCTTTGGATAAATATTGAAACCGATACACACGTGCCTTCTTTTATTAATTCCACAAGCTTGAGTAAGAAAATAATAAGGAAATGAAATTATATTTGTGCAAAGATTCAACGATATACTATTTTAATTGTTATATCGGTCAGAATTTTTCTCGCGTGACGAATAATCCTGCACTTTCCCTGAAACGCGTAAGAAATCTCAAGCGAGTCTGATAAAATAATTGAGTCTGTAAACATAACGGGATACAACAATAAATAGTACATTTGTACGTTCTTCTAATATTAAGTAGACTCACGTACATATTTCCTGTAGATTCAGCCTATAGAATTTTTGCTAAGTAAATCGTAGTTTTGAAAAGCCAAAAAATACAGCATTGTACGAAAAAAAAAATTTTGTTTGTCTCCCCACATATTTAAATATTGGAAATGAACTATACTTTTTGTATTTTCAAGAAAATTCTGAAAATTTATGTCCACCTGTTGGAGACACACTGTACTATCTGTCATAGGAACATCTTCTGAATTCCTGAGCATCGCATCACGCGCCAAATAAAGAAACCTGCGTTTTCTCACTGTACAAGCTTTGCGATTTGACTTTTATACGATTTTTCATAGGAGACTCTAGTTTTTCATGTAAAGACGCTAGAAACTGGTACATGAATCATTGCAAACTTACCCATGCTGCGAGCGTGTGTGTCTCGGACAAAAGTTGTGGCGGAACCTTCGTAAGACAGCGTCTGCTGGTCGACTGAGTTGCCTTTGAAGTCTGTGGAGGCACGACGAGGAAGTGGGAGGACAGTGCCGTTAGGTTCTACAGGATGTTGCAAAAGTGTCAGTCAGATTTTAAGCACGTTGTTCTTTTAGCGAGGTATATACGCGAAATGCCTAGTGCATATAGTACTCGTAGGTAGAGTATAAAATATGTACAGTTACGTCATATAGGGTTGGCTAAGTCAACAAAGTGAAGTAAAATATAATTCTTTTCAAAAATTCAAAGTCGATTTCATCGGATATCGAATGATTCATACTTGATTATGCAATATTGCACAAAAATTATGAATTGTACATATAGTCATATTTTTTATTATCCAGTTTACCCTGTTTTACTATAAATCAAATTTTAATTATCCCAACTATTTTTTGTCACTTAAAAATTGGTCTGTCGAAAAATCTGTAAGTGATTAAAAGTATATTATCAATAATTTTTCTTTAATCCAGGACAGTGAGTGGTAGGCGTTATACGTAGGATGGCGGCCTCGTCCTTCCCATATTCAGACACAGCCGGACCTTCAGTCATCGATGTTACGGCAGAGCAAAATTTCTATGCGAATCCCCGAAGAATCCACAGGTCCAAGTATTTCGAAACATCAGAGAAAAATAAGCGGTGTATTGTTAATTAGCTGAAAATACAAGAGAGGGCTTCGAAATTCAATTTGAAAGTTAAAGCCCCGTACGCACTTGGCTACGCGTGAAAGCAGCCGCATATACGGAAATATAGGAAACGCTTGAAAATCGCTCCAGGGGAAAATGTCGGGCGAACGTCGATGAGAACTGTCAAAAAAGTATCATAGAATCATAATAGAAAGAAAGTATAATTCGAAAATTTATACTCGCGGTATTTCTCTTGTATAGCATGGGACCATGTGCCTTGTATTTCCTTCTTGTATTCGCAGCATGTTTGCCCTATGAGAGAAACCGGTAAGATTACCTTAAAATAGAAATTACATATTAATATAATAGTCATCCGATTTAACGTGACTTTTTTTTTTCGTATACCATCCACAGGGTGTTGGCTAACAAGGCTTTAAAAAACGAACAAAATATCGGTACAGTCTTGTTCGAAAGAAGCGACTGTGGAAAACATTGCTGGACCAGTGAGGAGTTTACAATTTTAAACAGTCGCAGAATGTTTCAAGACATATTGCCAAAGGTAATATTATTATTGATTAGCATTTAAAGTGCATGGGTATTTGTGTGTATATCTTTTGACGCGGAGAAATTTCTTTTCTCAGGTGAAAGTCATCAACTGCCAGAACGACCAGTACATAGCAATGCTCATGGACTATTTCCACATATGTCTCGAATGCGTTCGCAAGCTCTCAATTGGAAAAACTAAGCACCTTATGCTGAAAGCTTTGGCGGATACTATGGGTGGTTATCTGCAAGTTTACATACTGCCCCTTACCAAGCATTCGTACTATGCTGGAAATATTAAGTACAGAAATGCCAAAAGGCTTTTTGAGCTTTTCGACGAGCTCAAGAACTTCCTTCATACGAATGGGGTCGGATGGATGAAGCCAACTCTGAACAAGAAGCACGTGAAGACACCGCCGATCGTTATTACGCCGCCCAGAAGTTCCTTGGCGTGCAATGGCCTTATTACTTATCCGGCTCGTGAGTTCTATGATACCACTCGAGATTCTTCGATTAAATTCATAGGAAGCTTAAACGAGGAAAAAAAAGGGAACTTTGAGGTTTCTTTATTTAATACCTTATTCAGATTCGGCTGAAATGAACTCTCGAGATTTTCACTATTCTCACGCGATGAAAAGGAAACGATTTACGCGAGGTAGGAGGCCATCGAGAAATTCTCCTTTGGGTGAGTTGAAGACTTAAGAAATTTGATTTTGGGAGTGATTTTGATTTTTTTTATTTTTTTTTTATTTTTTTTTTTTTTTTGAAAGGATATAGTGAATATGGTGGAATTACAAGGCCGGTTATTGTGCCTTTGCCGTTTTTGGATGACGAGGCTCAACCTAATAGGTAAAATTTTGTTGATTGTTATTTTATTATTATTTTTATTTGATTTATTCTTTCATTTTATTTTTTTAGCATTGCTATGCCGTTCAAGACCGACAACTTGCAGTCTCTTTATTGCGAGAAGTCTGCTTTTGCACTAGTGAAATATTATGTTGCTAGTGTCAAGTGCATTGTGTCAAAGTCAAAAACGAATTATGAACTTGGCAGGTTTAATGAGGATTTTTTTGAATGGCTACAGACATCGGTACGTTCGTGTATATTTTAAAGGAATACAAGTATTTGACTTGATGCTTGGGACTAAATCAGGAAGGAAAATTGATCTGTGTATATTTGTATTATAGGTCCATACTCATTTGGATGACGAGAAATGGTACCCAGCATTCGGAGGAGTATTAAGAGTAATGGCGTCGTTAAGAGAGACAGGTAAAATTTGCTCGTTTCGCACTTTCGTTGTTTTTGAAAAATTACGTTTCATTTGGCAAAAATGATTTCCCGTCGGAAATGCCTTTTCTATTGGATATATATATATGGGTACCATTTGTTTTCACCCTCGCAGGGCTTGTTAATGGGCTTAACAAAGGGAAACAAGGTGGCGGGTATCAGATGATGCCAAAATTAATTGTGGTCACTACCAAACAACCCGATGATGGTGTTTCACCTTTATACAGAGGAAATTCTGCTGGTATCTATCCTCAAGTACTTTTCAATTGTGACAAATCAAATTTTTATTATATAATTTTGGAAATTCCAGGGAAATTGAGGGCCACGGAAAAAAGTATTATTGCTGTATCCTGCTTTGTCTGCTTCTGGATCTTGATGGGTGTTTTCATGGTTTGTTATAATTATCTTAAAAAACATTCCGAAGAATGCTCACCTTGCGAATCACCAACTGACTCACGGTAGGCAAAGATAGAAATGAATGTATTCTTTATTTATTTTTCATTCAATTCATTTTTTTTTTAATTAATTCTTTTAAGCGTCGCTATACTCTATGGTAATGCTGATTACTGCCAGGCGGCTTCGCAAAAAAGCTTTACGGAAAAGTTCAAGCAGTGGTGGGGTGGCAAATGCGGTACCACGTGTCCTGGGGCATGTAAGGATTATGACGAAGAGGAACGATACATGGCAACAATAAATTACTGCAACAAAGACGTAATTGATATGTGCAACAGCAATAAATCCTGTCAGTGAGTGAAGGGATTGTTGTTAATTATTAGCCAATGAATATGGTTATTTATTATTTATATCTAGAAAAAGTCTTTACACGAAAACGGAGTCACCTCAGCTGTTAGCAGTTTCGCCAACGGATACAGACTCGCCCAGGGTGAGTGAAATTTTAATTGAAATTATTGTGACGAATTAATTTTTCTTTTTTTATATTAAAGCAAATTTAGTACATGTGCGCGTTTACCATAAGGGATGGTAAGTTTTGACTAGTCGATATGTAGTCCTGAATAACTAAGCAGTGCTGCGCTCTATCGAGTAGTGTTTGCTTTACATTTAGATCTCAGTAAAGAAATCCTCCTGCAGTTGTATATTTATATATTTAATATTGCTATGTGTATATACGAGTGAAGGTGTTGTATTTAATAAATTATATGATTTAGAAAATAAATTATTTTCAGAAGACCGACGACGATTTGGATAATTCGTATAATTTTCAAGGACCTAGATACAGCAGGGTAAGTTGAATGAAGTTTGACAGTTATCTTTTTGAAATATTTATGCGCTCATACAATGGATATTAATAATGTATTTGTAAGAATTTTTGTACTAGCAATTTTTCTAATTTCTCATATACTAAACTTGAACAATAACAGCACAAGGGTGTCACGTGCCGAGATAACTACAGGCAGCATTGATTATCAAATGGAGCTAGAATATCACCATATAGGTGTAATAAAATCGTCGACGATCACTCTGAAAGGCACATGAGAAATAGCCAATCCCAGTCATGCAAACTCCCGCGATCAGTACAGCCATAACTGTACCAACAATCTTTTTTTATTAATCCAAGAAAACTGACGTGTTCCCCAAGAGTGGCGGCAAATTTCACCATGAGCCGAGTATCAATTTATAATATACCCTTTACGAATTTCATACAAAGGTCTGATTAAAGTCTTTCCCAAAGAATGAACCAAAAGTATTTCTCAATGATGGTAGAATAAATTTTACGAGTATAATCATTAACCAGTCCCATCATTTGCTCACATAGACTGTCCTCCTCCATAAAGTCTACGGAAACGTGAGTACTGATAAGATTCCAACTTTATTTCCTAGGAAAAGTCATATCCTTTTTACTATAGCAGGTCAAGTCAATGGGTCTTCATGATGATAGACATTATAGGCGTATACTATACTCGATGAATATACTATAGTCATGAAACCAAGTAGTAGTATACTATCTGTGTGCAACTTGTTGCGACGAATGACGAGTGGAATGTCTCTCCGTTTCTCAGAGCTGAGACAGCTTTGACGCAAAAGCGGCGCCATCTAGAGTCTAAACTGCTGCGGCGCGAGTAGCAAAACTGTTTGGGGTAGCAGTGTCGCGCGATACGTCAACGTGTGCGTCTCGTCCGCGTTGATTCTTAATGTTTTGAAGTAGCCGCGTGTCACGGCTTCTCATCTGATTTATTTAAAGAGGCTTAAAATCGCTGATTATTTAAAGAACGCGCAAGATTCGGGCGTCACGGAGTTTCTCGATTAATGCAAATGAACGTTGACTGACTGTCATCACGATTTAAATTGAAATTTTATTAACCGGCTTCTTTGAAAAGATTAGCTTCGCTTTGAAACAGCATTATAACGATTGACTATTTCACTTGGAACAAATGTATCAAGTGAGGTGATGTCTTCGTGGCCGTTGGTTTTAGATTTATTTATTTGTTTGGACTGTGTTACGTGCTGGTGATTGAGTGTTCGGAGTGTGACAGTTTGACAGTCCTTTTATCCATATTGGATAAACTGATAAGCAGACATAATTCGAAAAGGATCGATGGTTTATCAATATAGTTTCATATGGATTTGACCGGATTTTTTTATTTGATGATAATATTCGTCACGTGCGTCGTTGATGATTTTTGAACAATTTAAAAATAACGGTTTACTATGGCCAATGGTTATATATATTAATACATGTGATTAACCTATCACTCGAGTAATTTTCTCGTTACAAGATCAAAGTGACTCGGTATTTGAGCCTTCTGTTTTTATTAAACTTGAAAAATTAATTCCTCGCAAGCATTTTACAATATCGAAATTCCATGGATATTTATAAAACAGTCGTCGTATTATTAAAATCGCCGTGCAAAGTGTGAAAGCTCATTTCAAATTTGCCGCTTTCAAACAAACGCGTCTTACTTTCATTAAATTCGTGTGCTTACTGAACCGTAAAATTTTTTCTTTCTGTTTTGACTTGTGCCAACATTATGATATTTCCGGCGGGATACATTAATTTCGTCGCCCCTCGTGTACCGCGTTTTACCAATTGACTTGGCGTTGGCATCTCCTTGACAATTTTGAGAGCATCCAAAGGACAAGATGGACCCGTGGAGAATTTCCATGAAGTTCAGCGTCGTTCTACTGTTATTCTTCGGCGTAGCACTAAAAGGTGAGTTTCTTTACGTTACTAATTATCACCTGGCCTTCCTTATTCTCACCTGCGCACGTCACCTTTTCGTAAATAAAAAAGACTAGCTCACAATCCATTAATGGATCACTAGACATTATTGGTATTACACACAAATGTTATCAGATCATCCAAAACAGAGTGATTACCAATAAATTCGATTACGTGATTAAAAATATTTATCAGTGACAGCGATAACATTGTAATTTACTCAAGCCTCCGATTAGATAAGTACTGGAATAATTATTAGAGAAAATAGCCGTCAAAATTGCATTAACAAGATATCACACAGACAGTATTGACACTGCCAAAGGTAATATTACCAGCAAGATGGCGGTTCTATTAACAGTGAAAACACGAGGAAACCGAATAAACGTGCAAGCATCGACGAATGGCAAACAAGTTTTATCTTTCTTTATCCGCGATGTATTTTCGTGCTGTGAATTCGACAGTTATTTTTCCCCGCCATATTCAACAAACGAAACAGGAAAGGACGAGTAGTAAAATATTTCCATAATTTCTGCTAGTTTTGATTTTCACGTGTCCAACCAAAGTACAGACGTGATCGAACGCGTTCGCATACATTATAAGTACATGGTACTATGGGTACCAGTTATTCACGTATTTTAAATCGTGGGCGTGAGTCTCCGCTGACGGCCGTTCGACCGAGCCGAGTGATTCCTCCTACTTGTTGAATTCACGTGACAAATTGGCCTGTGTCGTGCGCGAATATTTCAACTTTCCCCGACGCAAATCCATCACGTTCTTCGTCATCCATTAGCAGCAAATAACTTGGATTAAGTAGGAATATCGAGCGGGGAGCATTAGAAGAGAATCGCGCGGAAGAATAGAATCCCATGAATAGCCGGACGAAGTCGGATTTCCATTAAAGAAAATAAATTCAAAGTGATTTCAACCCCTTTGGCGTTACAAGTACACAATGAACTATCGATTTAATGCACCCCCCCTAGAGTGCACGATAAAATTCTTTTTTTCGATTCTTCGAATATTACCCCCCAACTGAAATCAGCTTCAGTCGTGTATTTGCTTGGAGCAGTAAAAATTCGAAAACTGTTGCTTTATCGATTAAATCAGAAAAGCTCTCACGTATCGCAGGCACAAGAACGATTAAGCTGTTTCGATCTGGCTCCAGGTTGAAAGGCATACCAACCTATAGGAGCCATGTCGTAAACATAGGAAGGCCGATTAGCTCTTGGCCGTTCGTATTATCCTTGGAGACCGAAACGGAGTCTAGCTTCGAAATCCCCTTTGGACATAAGTTCTTCTCTATAAACATTCAACAAGTGGTAAAGGTCCTTGGTCTCGCCTCAATACAGAAGACACTAGAGACTCTCCTCCCTTAGCTTCGAGATCGCTTAGACGTGTCGCGCGAGACTTTATTTGTCTCTCGCATAAGAGAAAAGGCAAATGTCAGGTATTCAGTGCACCACGTACATATGCGACACGGGGTATAAGATACGTATGGACGAGTCAGACCGAGCGTGGAAAACCGGCATCCCGAGAATGGATCGAGCCTGGCAGTACCTCAATGCCTTAAAGAGTCCTAGTGAGAAAGGACATTTCACCTTATTCGCGTAATTATCAATATTAACGACGCGTCACGCGCCAAATGATCGGCGCCCGTCTACCTTGTGCCGTTTCGTCGATCGGCACTTTAATGAATCAATAGGAAAATATATATACGTGTATCGTTCGATGCATTAGTACGACGGTTCAAGATTGGTACGAGTGATTTGAGAGAATAATTGAATGGGGATTCCCTAGGGACTTTTTTCCTTTCTCTAGCTCTCTTGCGTTCTCACAGTTTAGCTGCGCGGATAACGGAACGACTATTGTTGTTTATTATCAGGGGGGTGGGGGGGGAGGCAGCCACATTTCGTACTGTAGTCAATGTTCTGTTTTGTCCGGTCGTCGGAAATTTTTTAAGAGGCCGTACGTCATGTCATCTAATTGCAGGTTTTTGTTTTTTTTTCTCTTTTTTTTTTTTATCTATGCCGTTACTCGCGTAGCACTCTATAGAGTACAGTCAGTGTATACTGAATACGTCGGATGTCGGAACGGCTCGTGGTGTAAATTGCCTGTAAAAAATGGTTGTTTCACTACTCTTCTCCTTCTTGCCTGGTGCTGTTTTTACATGTTTCGATCGATTTTTATTTTTGAATCTGAAACGTGCTTATTACGGCCACGCGCCGGATCCTCCCTATCTCTTTGCGATACTTCCCTTGGTCCCTCCGTGGCGGGACGGAGGACGCGGGCGATTTTATTGGCTTGTAAATAACGAATATTATGCGATGCGATGAATCCCAAGTTTAAGAGCCTGCGCGGCACGTTATTTAGAGCTCGTTCGGGAGGAATACGGCGTGTGAAGTGTGACGACATCGAAAATATCCTGGAGGGTAGAAGGCCGCACAGGCTGGCCACTCTTGTGGCACTTATAGCCCGAACTTTCTTCTTCTTCTTCTTCTTCGAGCGAGCTAGTTGATTTTTTTTTCTTTGTGTTTCTTTTTTTTCCCCCCTCTCTCTCTCTCTCTCTTTCAACGTTCGCGGATTCGCCGCCGTTCAATTGCCGCTTGCGTTATTCGATTCCACGAATAAAAGTGCGTCTGAATTTCTCGAACGATTTGCAATCTGCGAACAAACATTCGACGTTTCTTGTAAGCACGGGATGATTCGCGAGACGTGAGAAAATGTATTTTCATGAACCGATGAGTAACCGTTCTCTGTGTCGCATTTACTTCTTATCGCCACCAGAGCAGCGACTATGGCGGATACTTCGACGTGTACGATTATCGATATCAGTTGTCGAGAGAATATCGATTATTTATAGAGTAACGTATTATCGCCGATAAAGACATTTTTTCCTTGTACTTTCATCAACATAAATCTCTCCTGGGCAATATTGCCAATAAATTTTCAATTACAGATTCGAAGCTCGTATTTCACTCTCAGTGATGAACTTTCAATACACCGTGCTATCAGGTGCCGAGCTATCGTCCGTAGCGAATAGGAAATTTCGCGTTGATCCAGTTAGAGAAAATATCTCGTTACCTAAAAATCTTCAGGCGAAACTAAGACGATAATGGACCGGATCGAGTTCGCCGAGCGGTTTTACGATGATCTCGCCTCACCCTGTTGCTGATACGCGTGTTCGTTTCCTTACTGAGACGGAAGAGAGAAGGAAAATCCCTTATGTATTTACAGAAGGGGTTTGAGCGAATCGACTATAGCAGTTTTCTTCATTATCGGCCGAGCTCGAGGCTCAGTCTTCAGCAGCGTTCGGACTTTCCACGAACCATACGGATTCCCGAGCAGGGCGTCGTCTTTTTTTTTCACACCGAACCAGGCTCAGTCCACTAAATGTAGTCTGGCACGTAAAAGTAATGGCAATAAAAGGCAAAGACAAGAAAAAGGATCGGTATCATAAGTCAGCAACAATAAGTTGCACGTCCCGGCGCTGCTCTGGCTGCCAAGTCAATGGCCGCCGTGAGGCCGTATAAATCTGTAAGTAAATTTAGAACGTGCCGGCTAAACTGCATCGTGGTTACGTACGGTCGTGCAAGTCGGTGCTGCCGCCGTGGCGGGATGCGAAACGTTGAGTAAAAAAAAAAAAAGTTTACCACTGACAAGAAAAGGAGACGAAAATTTTTTCAAAAATCTCGGCATCCATTTTGCCTCATCGGAAGAAGATACTTTGGCCGCGTGCCGATGTTCTCTTCATTCTTTATCCTTTCGCTCGCGTCTCTCGTTAAGCTGGCAATCGTTCCGTCGCCGCGGCTACTGACTTTTACAGGGGCGCCTACGAAACGGGTGGGCCCGCAGGGCGCGAAAACAATCGTGGCATTGATTAGCAACAAATGTAGGTAACTCACTTACGGGGCTGCCGTCGCGCGGGACTCGCTCTGAATTACCGACAAACGGACGGTAAATTAATATAGTCACGTGTTTACGTCTCGCATGCTAAAGCTGTCATATCGGAACACGCATCAGGGAGCTTCTGACTCGCACCATTGGGAGCTACTCCTCGAGTATACATTATATGTATAATATATGTATGCATATATATATATATATATATATATGTATAATTCAGCGTACACACGTGCGAACGAACGCATGCATATGCATGCACGTATCCACCGTGTATGACGGGGCTAGTGCACATATGTGCATCGGACAGCGAACCATCGACTCGCGCACGTCTGCCCCGACATTCCGGAATTTAATTAATCAGTGCGAATTAATCCCAATTAGCAGAGCTTGTCTGATGACTAGAGAGACTCTTCGTTAGGTCTCGCCGTGGGGCTACAGGTGCTTTCAACCAGGTACCTTGGTGTACCCGAAATCCATGTTTTCCGCCAAAATTGGTACGAGCGCAATAATTACGTATTTCACATGAAAGCTCATAGGAAGTCCTTTGGGTCGCTGATTGCGAATCCCAACTCGCGATTATAAATTTTTCAATTTTTAGATAAGATTCGTAATCAGTAACCCAAAGAACTCGGGCATACCAAGTTTCGTCGAAATTCATTGAAATTCATCGGAGGTAATAAAGGTGCGCACACGTGAGTCATTAGCAAATTTTGCAAGAAAACTTTTTGCGCATATTTACGTCATTGCCAGTTAACCGTGCAATTGGATATGGTAACATTGTCAATAATCATGTCAATTAGGGACGTTACTGTTTTTTCAGCGCTTTGATTAAAGATCTTTAATTTATTCAGATAATTCGAACCTTGTATGGTTTATCAAAAATATTACTTTTTTTTTGTAACATTTTTTTTTTTCACTCTATTTGTTCGCTTTTAATCGCCCGAAGCCGTCTCAGCCTGGAACCCGCAGACGTAAATGCTCTTACGTTGGTATAACATAGTCAATAATTAATTTTTTTTTTCCAAATAGAAATCGCGAAAGCACGATTGCATCGTATGTTTGCTTCGCATAATTTGCCATGACGATCGCTGTGATAATTAATACTTTGTCGTTTGATTTTTCATCCAATGTCCGATATACATATATATATATGCATTATAGTATATGTATACCCATATAGCTTAGTGCTACCATATCCAGCGTATACTCCTTTTGCACATGCTACCAACAGCAGGGCCGTAACATCAGAACAGCAGGCAAGGACGTACAGGATTGATAGTAAAACCCATCGTCAACTGGTAGAGCACCAATATACACTACGTGGTTCGCCGGTAACAAAGGTAATGGCGAAAGCCATTAAATTGCCAGGGGATGGCTAACGATACAAATTAATTCTACGATACATGAGAAAATCCAAGAGGGCTGACCGGGGGGTTCACTGCGAGTGGAAGGGCAGCTCCCAGCCCTGTTTTGCCCCAGGGCCACTCCAGCTCGCTCTTTTTACTCAGAACTAATTGAAACGCGCAAATACTCTCGTTAAGGAGAGACAGAACTTTGTTGTTTTTTTCAAGGATCGATAGGGGCGGGAAACAAGTCGACGGACCTTTTGACGAGAAGGAGAGAGCCGTACCAGTGTGCACGTACGTGTACGTAGATAGTGCCAGGCTGCGATATACGAGGCGATGGATAGTCAAAGTAAAGGAAAAATTCCGAAAATAATTTTTACACTTTTTTTTTCTGTCAACATCGAATTTGAATTTTTTCCCTTGTATCGTCTGTATATACATCGATCGATCTCCCCCGTTTATTCTCCTTCCTCCTGTCGCTCCTCAACATGCAAATTTGCCATAGATGCTCGTAATTTGCATGAAATTAAAATTCAACCTGGCGCTACGGGAAAATACGATTAAAATCAGCATTTAAAAGTGTACGCGCACGTGATCACGTAGTGGGGATTCGTAAAGCTTATCCGCGCAGCCCGTAGGACGACATCCTTCACCCAATTAGACCCGCGGAACCAGTACGCTCGCAATTAGTGGCTCAATTATTCTGTAAACGTCGACGCACTAATTCGTTTCGTGTCCATCGGCCGCTATGCCATTTTATTAAAGTATCCGATCGAACGAATTTTCGGGTGGCTCGGTGTACTTGGGCTCACCGCTGTTACGCTCGACGCTCGCGTTATTTCATTATGCTAATCACTCTTGGCTTGTAAGCGGATAGACGCGAGCGCGCATGCGCGGGCACGCACGGATTTACGAATAATCATCTATTTTAATATAACGTTTCATTGGAGCAGGTCGTTCTAACGAGCATGGGATATCTCTCGATTTTATTATACCCTTATATACATATATACTTCATTAACCCCTCCCACAGCCTACACCTTTAATTAAATTTAACCAATTGACCACTGCAAAATCTTCATGTTACCTAATAATCGCGATAAACCCGCCCTTAATCATCATGACTAAATCCACTGTACGCAAAGCCTGATTCACACTCAACACTTATTTCCTTAGTCTCGGTCACCCGTTAGTATTTGCGTGTTTACGTAAAATAACCCTGTCGCTGCCACGTGGTTGGCGCTTATTTGAATTATTTATCAAGGAACGTTTATTCAATTCTCGCTGCTACACTTCGCTGCGTACCGTAGCTCGATCTTCAACCCCCTTTTCGCCTGTCTCTTTCACATTTTTTCTTAATTACTCCCCAACGCTCAATCTACTTTCGAATTCCAGACACACCAGGCGCAACAGTAACTCGCTAACAAGATTTCACACTATAGAACGTCTTGGAGCATTGCTAATCTTTACTGTAAACTCCCCAGGTACAGTGTCATATATATATATATATATACATACATATACTTCCATCCAAACAAGGTGTTCATTTACGCTGCTCTCAGCGTCCAGTGGTATCAAGCCAATAATCTACTATTCGACACGCCACAGAGATTCGGTTGGTGGGAAACTCACAGTGGGACCGTTTGTGTTATATATATATATATATACATACCTGTGCGAGGTACATGCGTGGGGCGACTGAGAACGCGCACACAATTCGGGGACTGATTAAAGTGTCACTCAGATGCAGACGGCTCAAAATCTCCCAGGGAGACTCCTTCTCTTTCGTAGAACTCACTAATTTGACGCGTGACGCTTATCGTCGAGGATTCTTGGTCAGCCCTCGATAGCGGACTCAGGTACGAGGGTTGTCCATACGTGGAAAGGATATAATTGTTATTCGTATAGGTAATATCGAAGAATCTATGGATGGTACGGAGCTTGTATATTGTTACGGGAGTTCTGGAGCCCCGTTGTCTTTTAGGTTATGTTCATGAAGCTCCCCTTTGTGCCGGTTCATTTAATTAATCACGCGGTTAGTCATTAGGCGGGTTTCCATGAATGTTGCGGTTTCATCGCATGCACCGGATATACATACATATATCTGTTGAGATATAGATAGATACCTATGAGCTCATACGAGCGTAAGGGTAGTATGGACAGAAAGGGTCATGTCCGGTATGTACTGCGTTTCGTGCCCATATGGCTGTTCGTTCTCTTTGTTCGTTGCGCGTTTCCACGTGCAACGGCGTCTCCGTTCGTGCTCGCTCGCTAAATGCGTCTCGTTGATTAACTCGCTGGGGGAGCCGACGGTCGGATCAACGGAATACCCGGTAAAGGCAGCAGACTCCATAACTGTGCGTGGCTTCGCTAACGCGTGCACGTCTGCTGGAATTGTTGTGGAAGGGAAAACCGATCGGCCATATTGTCCTACGACGATCATTCTTTGGTTGACACTTACCACTCAAAAGTGAATACGGGGCTGTGTGCACTTGTACGACTGCACGAGGAAATTTATTAGTGAGTCTTTTTGGTATAACCTGTGTGAGAAATGCGTTGATCAAATTTTTATGGAGAAAATATATATATATATTTTTATGTGTATATATATTTAGGTGTCAGGGGG
>NW_014333080.1:127874-132676 GCF_000341935.2 Cephus cinctus | reverse complement strand
GGGGGGGGGGGGTACTCGACACGAATACGTCATTTGAATCCTGCGAAATTTTCCCTTACAATTAATTCCTCGAGCACTTGGATCGTAGTGTTGGTACTGTTCTTGTAAGGGAAGTTTTGTTCAGGTGTAGGAGGTTGCGTGAGATCGAGGGTTGATTTATGCTTTTTTTTTTTCGTAGGTTTCTAGCGTGAAAAAAATAAAGGGTGCGAATTCTGACGAAAAGGTGCCTTTGCTTTCCTTTCATTTTAATTGTGCCGAAATCGTTGCGGTTTTCTTTTTTTTTTTTTTTTGTAATTCTCGTACTACCTATACTGGCTATACTGGCTATACTGGCTACCCTTGTGCGCAGGGTCTCTATAGCTATTGCTTGTTCAACCCTCTTTCGAATTCACAGTCGACTATTTTCGAGCGTTTTATATCTGTATGTTGTATCGCAAGGGTTTCTACCCTACTGCTTTTGCTTGTGTGTATCTCTCCCCTCTCGCTGTTTATTCCAGTTGCGGAACGAACGTCTCTATACCCCGTGATTATGAACTTCTTCGGATATTAAATTTACGGCAGTGGCTACGTCGTACCTGAGATGCGAGTTCTTTGTGCATACGGTTACCATGGTGATCATTGGCATGGGACATACCGTGAAACTTCCATACCGCCTTAGGGTACCTCGGCGGAGTACCTTTTATTTTTATTTATATTTTCTTCCTTCGTCGTTCCCTTGAATTATTATTAGGCACACGTGGCCACGCTCGCTGGCATAAGTAACGCGTCGTGGATCGCGTTTGATCCAATTTAACGGATCAAAGGATCGCGCGAATTACGACGACAGGTATATCTATAGGCGTCACGTGTCTACAATGTACGATCCATTTGCACCGAGGGAACAGTTTTCGTGGGTTTATGGGTCATTTTTTAAGGTTGATAGGGGACAGGAAACTTTTCTTTTTTCCTCGACCTACCAGTCGGACAAGGACAGGGTGGTAGGTTGGTGTATTTTATAGAGGCATTTCTTTCCTCCTCCTTCGTAATACACGCATCTGCGAGAGCCGAGTTCCCCATGAAATATCCATCGTTTTCCCATAGACCGTACAGCACTGTGCACACCGAGACGTTAGGCTGACACGCGGTATGGCTAATGTCGCTCTTAATCGCGAAATCATTGCCTGATATTTTGATACATCGACTCGCTTGGCAGATGCAACGAGGCCTCGGCTGGACCAATAAAAAATATATTTTATTCGGTATCACCGCCCAGACATATCACGACTTGCTGTAATGGATAGTTGGGTTACGGGGGTGCTGCGATTAAATGGGCTTTAGGCAGATTTTTCTGTATATACTGTGACGTGACTTTTCGATTCCCTTCACAAGGCGAATCCGGCTACTGATACGGAGAACGTTCTCGATTTGGATTCCCTGCGGGTCGCCACCCTGCTCAGAAGCTGCGCTGTCGGGTTGATTCGTATAGTTATGCCAATGCTCTCGAATCTGCCGTGGGGAGATAATCTCGACGTACCGAGTTGCCCGGCAGACGAGTGTACCCGACGGAGACGTCTCCACGGACCGGCAGGAGCCCGGGTGAGATACCGGCGCCCCGCTGGAGATGGGCAAAGGGCTGTAGAGCGGGCGGAGGTAGAGTTTTGATACTGTTAAGGGCAGGGGAGGAGCCCCCTGACCCGAGGTAAGGATGTGGTGCCCAGCTGTCGCCCGATGACCTGGGAAAGCGGCCGTGGAGGATCTTCACAGTTACGTACCGATCCGTTAAGGGACGCTGTCGATTTGGTTTAAAGAGACGACTCTAGGGAAAGGATAAGAGTTATCGGCTATAAGGCTCTCGGCCAATCAGAATGATTAGTTCTCTGATTAGTTCTCGAATTTGACTATTGTCAAAGCAGTCTGTCTCGGGACACCGACCGAGGTGTCACGAGCTGCCTCGCGCTTCCGTGCTGTTTGTTGACAGTTTTTCTAGCGTCGATACTGTATAGCAAGTTCTCGCTCGTGTAGTTCTCGCGTTGCTCTCGCGCTATCCAGGAAACTCTATGGGTTTCCTGTGAGTGTTCCGGAGGTGTAGTGTCGTGCCCTAGTGTAGTGCCCACCCGAGTGTCTCCTGGATGCGGTTCTCGGCCTTCACGGATCAGCTGCACCAGCTCCGGTGAGTCTCCCAATTTATTAATTGGTGATGGGATTTCGATTTGATAGTTCAGATTCGTTCTGTTACGTTTTCGATTCGTCGCTCTCTGTCTTTCGCACTATTTGCCTGACGCTCACTCCGACCCTCTCTATCTCAACCTAGCAGCCTGAGCGGCCGTGCATTTCCGTAACCGTCCGCTCCCGTTCGTGCATCCAGTTGCGTTTGCTGATTTCACGCCACCCCAAAGATCAGCACCTACGGTTGCGTTTCTCGATTTTACGCGTCCCCAAAAATCTACAGGATCCGTTAAGCTATCGCCTCGTCCGATAGGTTCCGTCAGAGCTCTCGTTCTAGGTGGAGTTGGGCCTGTTCCAGCCCAACTCCCAGGTCATACCGGCTCGTCGGTTCCCGGTGAAAAAAGAATCAGCTGGCGCCGCCTGGTATTCCTTCGCACAAAGGAGATACAGGTAATCCTTGACTCAATGGTCCTACAGGGACTCTTCTCGCTGGTATCAGCCCAATTGAGAGGATAGGAAAATAGAGAAGCGTCGGGACGCCTAAGGTGCTGGCGTCTGTATACCCCCTGCTGTATAATTCGACTGGGTAGCACGCGGCACGGCAGTGGCGTCTTTTTCTTTTTTTTTTTTATATTCCTTTGCCCTCTTCATCTACCCCCTTATTCCTCTACTCCCCACCTCCTCCCTCTATCCTTTATTCTTTTCTCCTTTCCACAACCACCCTTTCTCTCGTTCGATCCTTTCTGATTAAGTTGCCCGCCGCGAATCTCGACGCTCTTAGGACGCACAAAGGCGCCCACGCTATACCTTACTGTGTATATATATATATATGATATACCTATTCGCAAAGGTACGTTGCTGTAGGACAATGACGTCACTGGCAGGTTCCGGCCGAGAAATCGAAAACAAAACGGACTCTTGATTGCTCCGATTGTACCGTGAATTACAGTAAATTAAATTTTATCCTCCCCCCACTCGGCCACCCTCTTGCTTTTACTCTCATTAAGATCGGGGGGCGGATAGTCGAGTTTCATTCTGATCCTGGGCTTTGTGCAAGATCACAAGTCTCTAACGGAAACCACCAATCGGCATCTCCTGGAGGAATCCTTAAATCGAATCCATATCGTATCTAATAAGGGAGCGTCTATATCATCGGGCTGTATCCCAGCCCCGTCGTTTCCAACTCGAGTATCGGTAGCGCAAGCCTGGAGCTTGAAATCGATGCTTTCTCGATACTCGGCAAAGCTAACGGTTACAGTTTCCACCGCCTCCTCAGCTTCCGATTGTTTCGCTGTACCAGACGCAGTTAGTTTCCTAACTTCACCGGGAAAATGAACGATCGCGTCTGGACATTTTGCCAGAATGCGAAATCGATTCGTATTGCCCCGTACTGTACTGCCGGGCTGCGATTAGCAAGAAAGTTCCCGGTACAGGTACGTCCGGTATTACCGTGAATAACGTGTACGTACGAATTAAAAAAAATTTATCTCTAATCTGAGAAAACTAAAATTCCATTACGGATTCTGACGGTCCGGAATCTCTTAAACGATTAAAAAATTATTTCGTATATTTTCATTCATAAAACTTTCGTAACCCGTCCAAACTTACCTTACACATTGAACTCGCACGCATCGAATTCACGTGCATCCAATTCATACAGCGAAGGGTATCGCGAAAAAATTATAAAAAAAAAATTCAACGTACAATAATGACGTATGTATTGATAAGATTTTCTATAGGCAGCCACGCGATACTTCTGGTATGAAACGCGCGAAAATATGAACGATAGAATTGCAATTTATGAGAGATCCGTCATTTGATGGATGAGGGGTGCGAAGGGGGTAGAGTGGGGGAGACAGTTTAGGGCACTCTGGTCTCGAGTATTTTTCAAGGGTGAAAAATCGATGTGGCTCTGACAACTACCCTGGCGAATGTAGGTTACCACTCTTCGCACGTGGGGGTCGGTTAATACGTCAGAGCGTGTTACGGTAATTTGCAGCTAAGGCGTTACCAAGTTGTATTCGATGACCAATTTGAAACTACATGCGAGATACTCGTTAGTATTTTTGCCCGTGGGCGCTGGGTTCACTTCCTCCCGTGACAATGATACTTGAGGCTACCATGTATATACACGTTATAGGAACAGCTGGCCACTCCGTTCGGAATGGCAGCCACGATATATTGACACAATCGTCGATTAGTTTCTCTACCTAAATGTACACTGATCTCCCAACATGGCACGAGCACATATTTACTCTTGGAGGACGAAGTGATATCGCCACTCGTATTACTCAAGCACAGGATACGTATGAATTGTCCGGTGCATTAGCTCGAGGTATCCAACGCTAACGTTTTGGACGTTGACGCAGGCCGAAACTTGGACGCGTATGGGAAAGGGACAGGTCTCGATCGTCCCGGTCGCGAGCTTTGACTCTATTTGAAAAAAGCGGCCACGTTGTTTAGCCCGTGAAAGCGCGACGCCGGAAACGATGACGATTACAGAACCCGTGAAAAAAGAAGGCGGCCGAACAGCCCGCGATCCTTAAAGGCGCCGCCACGAAATGTCAGTGGCACAAATATAACTCGGTGGCATGAGCCAAGGGCGAGACGGCGGCGATGTGAAAGCGGCTAGGCGCAAAGAGAGGAAAACAGGGCGG
>NW_014333080.1:115708-127597 GCF_000341935.2 Cephus cinctus | reverse complement strand
GGGGGGGGGGGGTAGAGGGGATGCGTGCACCTATACGTGCCACGGGGAGGGCTAGGGAGACAGGGGGGAGGTAGTATGTTTATAAATAATCGGTCAGCCATGTGCCATTTCCTATTCGACAGGCCCGTCGGGTTTTGTAGTTGTTTTTTTTTTTCTTTTTTTTTTTTTCACATCCCTCCGACCCTTGGAATTAGATCCCTTGTCTGCCAGACGTCTCCCTCGTTGCCGGCAACGTAAAGGGTCCTTCGGTACAGCATCCACGGTACCGGAATCATGCCGAGGAAGCCGCTTGTTCTCGAATGCGAATGAGTCCCTCTGCCGGGTACGGGGTTGTACAGGGATTGTTATGGTATTCATGGATCGGGCGGTGTTACACGTTGCGGACACGCGAAATCTTATTAAGCTTCGTTAATGCTGGTAGGTAACGGCTGCTGCACCTGTCCTGGATAATAACACGTCCTGTGACATTGGCTTCGCTCCGGTTCCAGGACCTCGTGTTAGCGTTAACAAGATTAGCCAAAGGGATTGGTCTCAATCTCGCCGTCTCTCTCGCTTCTTCCTTCGAGATTACGCAAGACCCTGGCGACCCCTTTGGATATCCAGCCGAGGATCCGCGAGTAGGCTCGGGCTGGGCCGAGACTCGCAGTCACAGCGAACGGGGGAGACTCGAAATATATTTCCTTCGCCACGAGAGTCTCGGGCTTTGTTTCCATGTAGCCGTCCATGCGCCAATGTCGCCCGAGGCCTCTGCGTCATTTTTACAGGGAGCTTACAGCGCCGATCTCACGGCTCGTGCACTTTGGTTTCTTCAGTTATCGACCTCTCTTCTTCTCTCTCTCTCTCTCTCTCTCTCTACGCTCATTCGGACTCTATACTCACCTCTCTCTCCGATACACTGCTGCTATTCCAAGCAACGATAGGTAGGCGCAGGGTACGCGGCTCCACAATCGAATTCTCAAACGGAGTGTCGCCCGGCTAATTGCGCTACGTGCAAATTGCCAAGTTCTCAGGCCCCCCCCTCCCCTCCCCTTACCACTCTGCTAGTGAAATGCAATGAGACCCTTATTACACCAGCCAGCAGCCAATCTATGCATCTCTGTGATCAGGGTAGTGGTACGAAGAGCTGGAGGGAATTTCGCGAGGGCGACGAGGAGACGAAAACAGGAGGGTAGGAAAAGGTATACGAGGGAGACTTAATGATAATTAGAGAGACAGAGAGAGAGAGATATTTGTAAGGCCAGTTTAATCAAGAGCCACTCGGTAGCACTCTCTCTCTCTCTCTCTCTCTCTCTCTCTCTTCTCTGTCTCTCTGTCTCTCTGTCTCTCTGTCTCTCTCTCTCTCTCTCTCTCTCTCTCTCTCTCTCTCTCTCTCTCTCTCTCTGTCCCCCTAGCACGGTATAGTTAATTGCCAGCCGCACCTTCGTCGTAATGACGTGTATCTCTACTTCTTAGCCAGGACGACTTCGCTGGCATCTACTTTACCCTATCTACTTATATGCACTTATAGGTGCATATATGCACTTACCCATACGACGCATACGCAACCAGACTGTCGTTACGCTGATAGGACACGTCCAATAGACTCTAACGTTATTACATAATATACCGAATATACCAGAAGCCGGTACCGCGTAAAACCGTGGTTTTACCTTATAAACATTGTTACCCACCGTTACGGTGCTTTCGTCCTGTAAGTGCTTCTTGTCTCTCTCGAGTCGTCTCATCATTTCCCCATTACCTTTTGCCCTCTTTACTTTCGTCTTCCCTTATATCGCCAGTCGCCCTACAGCAACTCGAGCTTAATATCCATTTACATGAAACGGAGTATTCATTTAATTACAAGGGTAAACTTTACCGCTCTATACGAGCCTGGACTTTCGTTACGGCCCTGCAGGTACGTCATCAGAAAATCCTTCCCCCCGCTGACCGCGGGTGGTAAAAGTTTCAGACGGTGTCATTTCCACGTGTCTTTCAGCCCCATACCCTTGTACCTATTAACCTCTCATTCCCTGTTCAACGTGCCGACGCTGCAGACGCTTCGACGCTCCCGCCTCGAGTTTACGTACCTAACGCTCCTGGCGAACATCAGGCCAGCCAGCGCAGCCGCATGATGCACGTGTGCAGGAGCGACTCGGAAACTCGAAGGAAGTCTCGCTATCCCTCGGGACGATCGCATGCGAGGAACGTAACCTCCTTGAAATTCTCTTAAACCGTGAATCGCGTGGGGCGTACCGAGAGGCGAAGACGGTGCTGTTTTAACGGGAGATATGCAAAGTGCGAGTGAGAGAGAGAGAGAGAGAGAGGGTCTGGCGAACGCTGTGAATAAAGTGAGTAAGCGGCTTTACTTCGGGTCCCCTTCCGATACACACGTTTCTCGCGACGCTCTTCTCTCTATCCAGGTATACCTATACGATTTCCACATACTCACGTATGCCACACTGCTTACACATGCTGATGGCCCGTTGCTGCGAGCAAACCGGTCCTCCCTTATTCTCATGTGTGTCATGTGTGCTTAAGACTCGGGGCTCTTCCGTCTCTTACGGGAGCTCAGGCTGGAGGAGGTTCTTTTGTCTTGTACGCCTTTTTGATACCGCTCTTTATATACTCTTTTTTTAACTTTTTATTTTTTTTTCGTTTTTTTTTTCCCTGGGTATTATCTTCTTCTTGGGTCTTTTGATATGCGGTGGATTTTTCTTTTTTTTTACGGCATTTGCTCGGGGGATGATTTGATCGTGTTACGTCACTGGGCGGGATCCTGTCATTCGCCTGGATTCCGCTGGATGAGTCACGGCATTGACCTCTCGTGAATTCTTTACCCGGTCCTCGGTCGACCGGAAGTCGAGGAGCTTTTCTCTTTAAATCTACCCCCCTCCAACTATACCGGATGCTGCTTTTCATTTTTCCCTTGGTCTCTGTCACTTATCTCGAGTGTCTCCTCTTTGCTGGTGCTCGAGCGCTCAGCTCGATTCTACGCGGAAGCTGACTCCCATTAGGTAAATTTTTGCGGTAGTGGGAAAAATTTTTGCAAGAAAAATCAACTTTACGCCACTGCAAATAACTTTGTGCTTTATTTCTCTTACGTTCCCGCGAATACATTAGTTTTTCGTTATCTTACGTAAATCACCGGCAGCTGCAGCCGCGGCCATTAATTTCTCTCGAGTATCTTTTTTTTTCTTTTTTTACATTGTCTTCCGTATTTCTTATACGGCATTGGCCGTACGCAGTTCGCTCGTACGATTCTTTCGTTTTACGTAATACTCGTCCACGCGCGCGTTGCGTACGTAGCTGGCGCTTGTAATACAGGCGGAATCGGTGGACGCGTTAAAATCGCGATTCAAGGTGCGTACCGGGGACGAAATTGCCGATGAGACGTGTGCTGCCTGTCGAGAGGTGCAACCTGCGTCTAGAGATCCATGGCGAGGAGTCGGAAGAGGAGGATGCCGCGAGAGAAAGAAATATCCTGTAAATATACTTGAGACGGGGGATGATTCCCTCGATAAGGATGAACCTTTGCTCTTGGGCTCTACGGTAACGCCCTGCGCGGATGATTTATCGGCTGGCAGCACGTCGAAATATTACCTCGGCGCCGACCTATACGTACGAGAACTTTTGCCCATCGTCAATTCTTCGTGAGCGGCAACACTTGCGAGAACTCTAACCCACCTTTCTGATTTATCCGATTAATAATGCCGTTTCCTTTACTCAACGCTTCGGTATGGGATACTGTATATTATTTTTCATTCGATACTCGTCGTCCTGGGATCCGCAGATTATACTATATATATATATTCTTTTTATTTTTGTAGGATAAGCAAAGGATGCCATAGCTTCTACCGCTTTTAATTCTCTCTCTAGAAACTATCTGATATCCTGTAACGGACGATGTTCGTGCCAGGATATCGAATTCTATCCGATTTCGAAAAACCGATTCCGATCCTTATAATCTCCAAGAAGCAATGAAGCGGTTAAGTAACGACGTGTACGTGCACGACAAAACTTTCTCCATAGACGTTCTACCAATTACAGAGAGTTTCACCGATTTCATGTATACCGGACACAGGACCCTATTTGTTCACAGAGTCTGGAACATGCTGTAAGCCGAGTGGGACTTGTAAGAGTAAGAGAGAAAGATTGAAAAATTCATTTTGACGATCGGACCGATCTTTAAAGTCCCTCTGAATCCCACTATGGCTCCATTGCCGTCGTGTCTCCCCATCTGGTTAGCCGTTCTAAGGCAAACCCCATTTGATTCGGGGTCCAATTAGATGGACAGTCTCGTAAATATTTTTGGTCGCCCGATAGGCATCGCCGGCGACTTGCCCCGTAGCGTTCGTTCGGGCCATGTAAGATCACCGTGGCCCGATATGACCCGGTATAAAGTTACCCCTTTGGTGTACGTATACACGACTACCCTTCGCGGTGGAGTTGACCGATATCATCACAGTCGCGCCATGCGCATGAATTTCAAGGGCCACGTCCTTGGTCCGGGATCGTAAATATGCCGAGGTGCGTTCCCAAAACACTGCGACAGTGTAGATCCGGTGTTCAGCGACGGTGGCGCCAATCTTGAGATCACGGCTGTAGGGGAAACTGTTTTTTCCGATTTTCACCGAACGATCAGGCGTCTGGAGGGGTCGCGATAAGAGGACTGTTCCGGTAGAAAATCTACCCCTAGGCATGCCTTGACTAAACGGGTCCGGGAAGTTAGCCCCTCATAATTCGAAAATTCCGGTTTCGTTGTTTGTTCTGAGTTGTTCTATGATTGTTCTATATTGTTCCAGAAAAACAAGTTTCTCAATTGAAATTTGTAGTGGTGAGACGAAAAAACAGTTTTTTACCGGAACCCCCCATTTATGGAAAATCAAACTTTTTTTTGTTGTTCTAGGTTGTTCTAGTTGTTCTAAATATTGTTCCAAAATATTAGTACCGCTAACTGAAAAATAATCGAATGAGATCAAAAAACGATTTCTGCATATAAAGTCGTTCTAGCTTGCGTAGTTTCGATTTCAAATGTTGTTCTACATTGTTCTAAGTGTGTAGTTCCGATTTTGAATGTTGTTCTACATTGTTTTATGTTTGTTCTATATTGTTCCAGAAAAACAAGTTACTCAATTGAAATTTGTAGCGGTGATGCGCAAAAACAGTTTCTTACCGGAACACCCCATTTACGTAAAATCAAAGTTTTTTTAGTTGCTCCAGCTTGTTCTAGATTGTTCCAGGTTGTTCTTGGCTTTTCTGGGTTGTTCCAGGTTGATCAGGTAGGACAGACACGTAAAACCAGGGAAACACTGGAAAAGCTGAGGAGGACGAACGTTCTCAGAATAGCATGTGGATATAGGACCGTTTCGAACAATTTCCAGGTTATTCTAGGTTGTTCCTGCTTGTTCTAGGTTCTCCTACGTTTTTTAAGGTTTTCCTAGGTTTTCGTAGGTTTTCGTAGGTTGCTCCAGGTTCTTCCAGGTTGATCAGGTAGGACAGTAGCATAAAACCAGGGAAACACTGGAAAAGCGGAGGAGGACGAACGCTCTGAGATAGCATGTGGATATAGGACCATTTTGAATGATTTCCAGGATATTCCAGGTTGTTCCAGCTTGTTCTAGGTTCTACTAGGTTTTTTTTAGGTTTTCCTAGGTTTTTGTAGGTTTTCGTAGGTTTACGTAGGTTTTCGTAGGTTTTCGTAGGTTCTCGTAGGTTTTCGTAGGTTTTTCTAGGTGCTCCAGATTGTTCCAGGATGATCAGGTAGGAAAGACACGTAAAACCAGGGAAACACTGGAAAAGCGGAGGAGGACGAACGCTCTGAGAATAGCATGTAGATATAGGACCATTTCGAATGATTTCCAGGATATTCCAGGTTGTTCCAGCTTGTTCTAGGTTTTTCTAGGTTGTTTTAGGTTTTTATAGGATTTTCTAGGTTTTCCTATGTTCTGAATCTATCGATGATTGTTCTAGATTTGTATAGCGATCGGATAATAGCAACTAACTTAGAACAATGTAGAACAAGATTCGAAATCGAAACTATACAATGTAGAACGATTTTATATGTAAAAAACGTTTTTTTGATTCCATTCGAGTATTCTTCACTTAGCGGTACTAATATTTTGGAACAATATTTAGAACAACTAGAACAACTTGGAACAATTGAAAAACGTTTGATTTTCCATAAATGGGGGGTTCCGGTAAAAAACTGTGTTTCCCGCCTCACCGCTACAAATTTTAATTGAGAAACTAGTTTTTCTGGAACATTATAGAACAACATTAGAACAACCCAGAACAAACAAAGGAACCAGAATTTTCGAGTAATGGGGGGCTAACTTCCCACACCCTGACTAAAGGTACTACATGGACTGGGATATGATTTAGGATCAGCGGATCGTGCGGGACGTCTATGTGGATGGATCTAATGTAGATGGCGCGCGAAGCAACCTGAGATTTCCCTCTTCCCGAGTAAATGCCTGTACCGGAAGTGGCTTGAGGACTCGCGGAACCTCACCAGCCAGCGTCTTTCTCATTGACGTCGGGCGACTCTCATGGAAACGACCTCGGGGATGATTTGACGCTGAACGCTCCCCTGTAGAACCAGGGAGGCCGGGCTTCATCCTGCTGTCCCGCGGGAATCCAATTACTAGGTATTCAACCGTGTATACTTAAAGTCCCCGTATACCGAGTGGTCCTTAAACCTCATCCGCAGATGTGGATAATCCGATGATCCTCGTATGCGTACTTACTGCTTGAGATATATAGTACGTACCGCCTCACTCCGACTACGGGTTTCTTAGGTCGCCCGACTATGACAGTCGACTTTATTGGAAACTCCCCTTTGTACTTTACCCTCTGTCATTTCTTATCCACTCGCTATCTGTATACCTACTACCTATATACTCCTCGAGAATTACGTAGACCAGTGCATTCTGTTCACGTTAAAATATTTCTGGGGACACGTATGTAAATTACGTAATGCAAGTATCAAACGTGCATGCACTGTATATATACATATATTCCTTCGTGGCTTCGAACCTTTTCTCAGGATGTAACTGACACGACTGCCACTATCTACATACGTAATACCATACGATAGGGGAAACGTGGGATACTCCATTCACCTAGACACCTGTTTACCATTATGCTGAATATTATTGTCATTTTACCTCGTTCTCCCTAATTATCTTTTTTTGACATTACGTGTCAATAGGTCGTATAAATTTTACCACAATGGACGAAAATTTAATCGGATTATTTACACGTATGTTACGTTCCGATGAGATTTTGACCTGTTACGTGTGACGTGTACTAATGAGGTTACCTGGTTGGAGGACAATGGGAGTAGTAGGTCAAAATTGAAATTTGATAGGGTCACATTTGGGAGCATCGATCTGTCAATAGAAATCGGGTGGAGTCGGATGCTGTCTAGACCAACGTCGAATCTACAGGGCGTTTCAGTATCGAGACCCTAATGTAATCTGGGTATCCATAGAGGAAGCCGGCTCCTCTCTCCCGAACTGTCTACGTGAACCTAGTGGACGGGCGAGTTACGCCTTGTGGACTATAGCTTGTACACATGTCCCTAGGAGTTTTGAATCGGTAGCCACGTCACGGACGCCGTACGTGGCTACACGAGCGTAAACTTCTCGGTATCTATTAATGACATTATTAAGCAGCAATGCCCTTATAATGTACATGACGTAGAGGCAACAATTACATCCTTACTGTTCGATGTCGTCACTGTAGAAATTTTTGATATGTAAATTCATCGAGACTGTATCTATGGGCGATAGAGCCGTGGGTATAGCCAAGAGCATCGCCTTTTGGCATGACTAGAGATCCGAGCGAAGCGATGTACTTGTTTAAAATCTTCAAAGGACCAGATTCGAGGATGCTGCGGGAGATGGAATTGCATCTAAATAAACCGTAGCCTGAAGCAATCGCGAGAAACCGTTCTATACCGGGTATCCATCTTATTAAAAGCAAACAGACGTCATTGAACTCCCTACGAGGTATATATGCATTTCAAAGGGTTTGGCAGTGGCGGGAATTTTGAAAATGATATAGATTGTTCGTAAAAATGGTAAATTCGGTAATACGCGTATGGCGTTTATTTGACAAAAAAAAAATGTATACAGGGATGCTCAAAGGGCTTGTCAACGTGTATAAATTCCAATATGGCCGATCAATCAAATTTTGTAACGACTCTTACTGTCTCTTGATCTTACACGTCACAGGCAGCCTGGTAGTTATCCTACGTATATACTTAGGTATCGAAACTTTCTTCACGAAGTATCGATAGGAAACGCAAGCTTTTTCCGATGTCATCCGTAACCGCAGGGGATCAATGATTCATGAATTAAAGCGCAGCGCAACGAGCCTCGTGTAATACATATTGAATCCGTAGAGGGAGGTTATGAGGTACGGACACGTGTAGTGGCTGCTGCAGGACGTGTGTTATGCGTCCTATATATAGATATAATATTGGTCTGCGCTTGAAAATGAAAAAGGTTACCCGGGGACGTCTTTAAGACGTCTTCGACTATCATGCACATCAAAGGCGATCTTCGTTGATTCATACCGCTCCTAAATCCACAGTCGAGCCAAGGTGGGTCCAGGCTGCCGGGGACGCGTGGGTGTGGACCAGAAATGTAGTTTCATTAAGGCTACACGAGTATCCCGCTCAAAGGACGAAGGAATGGAGAAGCAGCGCAGAAAGTGCGTCTTGGCCTCTGGCTAAGCGCTACGATCGGCCACAGTGGCGGACCGCCCCGATACGATGCCTGCTGGTAGCTTTGGCAGGGACGAAATATCAATTTAATATTTACGTTTAGAAGGCGCAATCGATATAAATGTAAATCAGGATGACGCCGCGACGCTCCTCGTAGACGCCTCTGGGGGTTGGTGTTGGCATTTCGTTCGGTGGTTGCCGTTGTGCTTTTTAGGTCCTCTTCTCGGTGGTCCTACCGTTATTGCGCTGGTGCTGCCACGTGTCGTCTCTTCGAACTAACCTAACCTACGAGGATTTTCATTGTTGGGACATACGTGTAGGCTTTAATGGAATATGCAATTTGATGGCTACGAATATTCTGTTCTCTGGGGTTTGTCAACCGCTTGCACGGTGGACACGGCATATTCTAGTGACTTTTGATGGGGATTATTATTGTACGAGTACGCAGGGAATTAACTGGGGATTGAATTTGGCGCTGGTCGAGAATAATTGGATGGGGTTTTAATAATCGAATGTTTTTAAGGGACGTATTGAATTTTCTTAGGTAACGCCCTTTTTTTTTTTTTTTTTTGGAAGGGAATTACTTCTTCGGGGAATTTTCGACTGCGCTAATGGCTGAGTGGGTCGATCAATTTATTTTGGTAATTAAATCAAATTGTCAACGAATCACCGGATGTAAGACACCTTTTTTGGGTTTCCCCTTTTTTTTTTTTTTTTTTTTTGGAAGGGAATTACTTCTTCGGGGAATTTTCGACTGCGCTAATGGCTGAGTGGGTCGATCAATTTATTTTGGTAATTAAATCAAATTGTCAACGAATCACCGGATGTAAGACACCCCCCAATTTATTCCGGCAATTTAATCGTTTTACGCCCCTGTCTTATTGCTGTCTCTCTTTCTCTCCTTGCTTTATCACCCTCTAACACGGTTACCACTTCCGACTGCGTGGGCGTCACGAATTTACTTTGGTTATTCGATTACACCCCTTTACCGACTGCTATGTTTTGGTAATCAATGTATTATTTTCGTTCTACCCCTGTGGCTGGTATTTTTTTTTTTATTTTCGACTACTTTTTTTACATTTACGATACTTACTCCTATGTACTGTATTTATTGTATGCAGTTTTGGGTGTTTACTGAGGAAATTGGCGCGCGGCTTAAAATTACTAGCAAAAGCTCAGAGCTCGTCTGCACGGAGTTTACGCTCTTTGCCGAGTGATTCGCCCTGAAAGGAATCTCACGTCGAACTCTCGGCACTCCTGATGCAGGCAGTCAGTGCAGTTTGTGCACTCTGACACTCGAACGGTCACGACGGACAGGATTCTTGGTTATACGTATGGCAGTATACGGGTCCGCTTAAAAATGTCTCGTTCCACTTGAAATCGGCAAATACTGTTTGGAAGAACTCCAAGCCGAGAAAGATTCTCGAGCGCCTTACTTATACACGGCATTAATGGACGGTATCGTTTAGCAAGTTTTCGACCTTCTCATCAGCATCCACCAAGGTATAATAAATCGTCTATCCGTACCAAAAAAAGAATTCTTGGAATCAAGAATGAAACTTCACAATGCCTTTATGAGGTATGTAAATTTCTTTACCATATACAAATATCCTGGCATTCTTCCAAAAATCCATGTACCGTCGAAATAATTTGAAAAAAAAAAGTATCATCATCCAAATCCAAAATCTTTGGATTTTTCCAGGTAAGCAGACCGATCCATTTGATTCTTTAATAACGTCTTCCACGTACGATCGAGCCCCTTTTGATCGTCCTCTGTTATTTGAAGTGGCCAGTATATAGTAATATAGCTATACTATACGAATCAAATTTCCAATTTATTAGTCCAACCTCAGGTATACACCAGCTTCGTGTATTTCGTGCCAGGTACGCATTCACCGTGTTATCCTTTTGGTTCGGGACTCAGGTATAAGATCTGGTTTTGTTAAAAGGACGACCCGGCGCGTACAGGTGCCCGGGTTCCTGGTTTCCCGCAAGGATTACAGGACGAATAGGTGTCGCCTATCAGCGTGTGGCTAACAGCCACGTATTCAACGTTCACATTCCCAGATGAAGGTTCATCCCGGGTTCACCCCGGGTTCCCCTATAGGGCGCATGGGCAAACACGCATCGACGCATTCACGTATGCTCATTCTCCTGGTGCATCTCTCATGGGGTATTTTGGACCACGTGTTAAATTCACCAGGCCCTACCACGTGTATGGGTATCGGTATATTAGACACACGCATGGCCAAGTCAGAAGGACATGAATCATGGCTCTCCCTTTAGCGCCCTTTTCTCGACACCTTGAAAGGGCCTCGCTCATTTCTACGGATGAAGCCTTAAATTAATAAATTAAGACGGGATAATAATAGCCAGCACCGGGCGTTTCCACGTCCAAGGCTGCGGCAACCCACTGGGTTCTCGTACCTCGTCCGTACCCCCCTTATATTGTATATAAATCCCAGTCGATTTTAACGAGCCCTACGTTATTGTTACTTTAATTTATATTTTTTCTCCGCCCGTTTTCGATTCAGGCGTCACGGTACAAAATGCGCACGGTTGCTCCTTGCTAATTGGGACGAATAATATATTGGGATTTTTTACAAATCTTTTTTTTTATCGATACACCATTTTATTCGAATGACATTTTTTTTTTTTTTTAATTATTATTTTATCGTACGGGTCATTGTTTGATTTCGATAAAATTTCGGGTATTTGCTGTAATCGACGATCCAAGGGTACTTTATGGCCCTCGCGGATTTTCCAGCTGATCCTTTCTTCATCTCATTTTCTTGCTTGTTACGTAAAATTCATGAATCTTCGGTTCAACGGCCCTTCTATGCCAAGCAAATGGAATTTACAAGTTTTCGCGTGACGCCAGAGAAAGGAATAGCCGAACGCGTGATCCTTTTTTTTTTTTATTTCTCGCTTCTCTCTATACGCGCCGGCGTAACGTGCGTGCGAATAAATTACACGCGTCCTTCTTCGCTAATACTCTCTCGCGCTCGCCGAGATAGTTATCGCGGCTGGACTTATTTAATTTTGAAACTGGTTGGTAGTCCCGCGTGTCTGTTTGCAGAACGATCGTTACACCTGATTTATGCCCTCATTCATTTTACATCCTCCTACGAGTCTGTACTATTTCTCCGATACCTCAAAACCCCTCCCCCCCCCCCCCC
>NW_014333080.1:83439-115605 GCF_000341935.2 Cephus cinctus | reverse complement strand
GCCACGCTTTCTTACTCTTTTATCGTTTTATTTCATTTCATTAATACAGAGTATACATATTAGCCAAGCTTCGTAGCGCTCTCGGCTAAAGCGTCGGGAACCCTTAAGATGGGCCACTCTTATTTTATACCTTTTAAAACCTGTCAGGTTGGCAGAGCCCCTATTCTAAATCTTTGTCCGACCCTAATTGGAATCGCACCTCGTATTTTTTTCTGCTAAACCTAATTGCCATTTGCGGATACGATAATGATCTTTAGATTTGTTAATTAAATTCTTATTAATTATTCCTACCATTCTGGTCTGTATATGGCAATGTATTTTGTGTGTATTTGTATATATATATATATATATACGTATAGAGTTGTGGCTCTTGTTCCGTTGACTCGTCGTTTTGCAAATGGCAACGTGGCGAAGAGTCACGGAATAATTTAACTATCGAAACCTCCTTGCGCGTCTATATAGGTATACCTAGGGAAGGGAAGGATAAGGTTCGACCAAGCGAGAGAAAGGTAGGTACAGGAGCTAGAGGGCGAAATGAAAGAGGATAAAGATGGGCGCTACCCTCGATGGGAATACGTGTAAAGACTGGTAAGGCATTGTGAAATCTTAGGTTGAACCGAGAGCACAATGAAAAGCGCATCTTGGCAAATTCCTTTTAGGCGATGCTACCGGATACCGACCGGAAGCCGTCCAAGTCCATTACCTCGACGGGGCTTTTAAACTCGAAACTTTTCTCTGATCTAAAGTCGTCTTTCTCGAGAGAGAGAGAGAGAGAGAGAGAGAGATCTCCCTTTCTACCTCCTTCGTTCTCTCTTGCTCCCGTAGATGTCCCGCTACACGGCCGGAAATTCGAAACTGAATTTAATACCACAGAAGCACTCTCTCTCTCTCTCTCTCTCTCTCCTCCCTTGGGCCAGTGGGAAATTTCGCGAGATTCAATTAGTATCCGCTAGTAGCGTAGGTATAGGTATTGATTGGCTATGAGTGCCAATGTTTTTTCTTGGTCGCCAAGACAAAGTCTATAGGGAAATTTAGGTTGATTAAAGTATTTTTAGTATTTTGAATATTCGAAGGGTGGGAATTTCGTTACTTCGCGTTGGTATTTTTAGTATCTTTGGTTTTTTTCGTATTTTTTTTTCTTTTTTCTTTTTTTTTTATATGTCAACATCCGATTTACCAGTTAATTGAAAAGCAATTAACGCCGCCTCGAGGAGACGGCGAACCCTGCTTTTATGAAGTTGCCTGTATTATTCATTTTCTTTTTTTTTTTGTCAGGTATAAACGAGACACCCTGGGTGGGTTTGTTAAAGTTTTCCAGGACATCGCGTCGCCCCGAGCTTTATTTTGGTCTTTCATTATTTTTTAATTACTGACCCTTGCCAGGAAATAACTTCGTCGTGTCGAAACTTTCGGTCGATCAATTTTCTCGCTGATATTTAGAGAGCCGGGATTCTTTTTTAACCTGACCGTCGACCTATTCGATTGTGCCTGATAAGGGAGACGTAATTGTTCAGGGCAAATAACATTTGTTTACCGAACCTGCCTTATTTCAGCGTAGCCACGGGACAGGCAATATTCGTCTTTGATGCGACGAGCAAATCGACAAATATTTGCCAGGATGAAAATTGCGAAACGCCCCGTCGCAGCCGAGTGCCGAATTTTTTTGTTGTCTTTGGTTACGGATCGGCAGGCTGATATTGTATTATTTTTTGAAAAATATACATTGTATAGGTACTTTATACATCCGATATCAGGTATGCCAATCAATGTATTCATATGGGAATTAAAGTGCTCCTATCAGAATTTAACGTTTTATCGGATATGAAATTGGTTGGCAATATCTATATCAGTCGATACATCTGGTATCCAATAGGTAATCGAGCGTATGAAATTTTTATTTATTTTTTTATCCTGCAAATTTAATTTCGCGGAGAATTTTTTTTTTTTTTTTTTTTAAGAAATTTAATATCTTGCATACAGACCAAGGAAGAAAGTATTACTCGGTGAGACGTGGTGTAATTGGAAAATATATTTCTTTTTTTGCAGGTTGGTAACAGACTAAGCTGGACGTTGATGGATTGAGAATGATTAGCTGCGAGCGATCCCTTTCGCGTCTATTTCAAAATGAAATCAGACGTTGAAAAACTGTCGTGAGTAAACCAAAAATTGATATAGCAATGAAAATAAATGATGTCGGGCAAAATAGATTTCGTCGACATCCTCGAAATGTAAAAATAATTAATATTACTGTCGACGTAATAATTTACTCGCGTTTATTGTCCCATAAGTACTTGCAATTTTATTTCAACTAACAATTATTCGGTATGCAGTCGATCTGCGACTGATCACTCAAAAGTGGATAGATAGAAGTAGATAAGAGTATAGTTCACGAGAGGATCCCGTATTACGGGGGCATACTTTGGAAATGTCTTACCAATATTTAGCACAGGTATAGCTGAGCTGGCATATATACGATCGGCAGGATCCGTTAAGCTAGTGTCTTTTCTGATAGATTCCGTTAGATTTTTCGTTTTCACCGAGTTGATACTTTTCCACCTCAACTCCCAAGGCTTTTCGGTTCCCGGCGAAAAAAGAATTGGCTGGCGCCCGCCTGGCATGCGGATTCACGAGCGGACGGCTGAAGCTGACGTAGGTTAGCTCTCGGATTTTCGTTATCGGTTTCGAGTTAAGAGTATACGTTACAATATATATATATATATACCTGTGCTATATTCTAGTAATGCATTTTGGAAGTATGCCCATTGTAGGGGATAGTCTGCATACTAAATAATTTTAACTCGGGTACTTTGGTAATTCAGCCACTGGATTTTGGGCAATTTCATACTGGACCAAAGGCAAGCAGTGGCTTTACCGTCTACTCGCGAATTGCAAATTTTCGCCGTTTTGGCATAACTAATCAGGAATTCGAAAAATAGCATGGAAACAAGACCAATTCGTTCGGAGCTGCGAGCAAACGAACTGCAAAGTTCGATCATATAGAAAGTATCGAAGTTAATCAATTGCCAAGGTTTATGGGGAAAACGAGGGAGACAAATAACAAACAACCGTTGGAATTAATTGACGAAGGTTTTTCCGTCCGGCGGAAATTGTCTCCTCGATAAAACGTCGGAAGTCTCGTAGAAGAGTCGTCCACGAGTTTGTTGACTACGGGAAAAAAAAAGAAAAAAAAAAAAAAAAGAAAAGTAATACAAAGCGAAACAGCCTTCACGAGAGTCCCGAAGATTTCGCGCGAAATATGAAACTCGTGCTTGAGGCTATTATTGAAATTTCTTTGGCATAGAAAGAAAGGTCTCGAATTTTCACTCTTCGTTACTTCTTTCTTCCTTTTACGGCCGGTTCTTGGACTTTAAAGAATCGCACTTTCTGATTTATGAAAAACGAGAAGAAAAAGGTGCCGAAGCAAGGAAGAAATATTACCATAAATTTCATATAAGATAAGAGTGCGAAAAATTTTTCGTCACTATTCATCCGTACGTATGCATGTATACCGGATTTTCCTATGCCGACCGTAGAAATTCACACGGTATCCCCCATTAACACGTAAATAATGGAAATTGGCAAATTCGCGATAAAAGGTACCATTGCCAGGCGTACTTATAACTTTAATCAGTATCAACCTGATAAATGTATATGGACAGAATTATGGGTACGCAGAGAGCCCGTCTAGTTGGTAGCCAGCTCGTAAACTCAGATGGCAATGTGTGGCGCGCGCGTAGCCGAGACTCGTAGAACTTTACGAGCTGTGTAATTAAAGCATATTATCTTAACGCTCGCGCTTAATAGTAGATAATCGTTTGCCTTTTACGCCTATAAACATTTGCGATCGGATTTTAATTAGAATTCACGCGAGCGCTCTCGATCGCCGTGAATCGCGGTGAAGTTCGAAGCAGATTTTTTTTTTTTTTTTCACGTAACTTTAAACGAACTAACATCCCCTATATAACCCATGGGAATTTTTTACTCAATTATTCATACTCGGTCGCAGTCCTATCGGTGGTTCCCTTTGATTTAGTTCCCCAAATTTTCCTGGTCAAATAGTATCTGTGTACAGTATAGTCATATTTCAAATAATTCCCTAGTATTATTCCCTAGAATTAGGAATCTCGTTCTTGCGTATTCTCGCAATTACGTATCACCTGTCGCAGGTCTGCCCTTTGCTTTTTGTAATATATCTGGAAACAAGTCATTTCACACGGTTACACGTGGAGAAAATGACTATGGCGGTAGGTCGTCGTCAGTTTGTCTTAGGGTATCTCGCAGTCTGTCTCTCTCATTCTCGTTCCTCGCCACTCGCTCGTCCCTTGTCTCTCTCGTGGCCATCTCATAAATTAGTTCCAAGTTAATCGGCGACTGCGTTACAACATGGCGCTGCCTCTCTCCACGTGGCAGGGGCGTACGAGTTGGCCGGACGGTCTGAGAAGGGGTGTGTCGGGAAAAGGGATAATTTACATTTTAATTGCGTGAACCCGGCTTCTGCCACGAGTAGTTCGTCGTGGCATAAACTGCGTTTGCACTTCGGCAGAAGGAACGGGAATCCCGTTTCACACCGGCGAAATTGGATCCCACCCACGTCTGGTTAACGCGGGGAGCTGTCTTATTATTTTCTGCCAACTTTGCTACGTCACGAAAATAACCCTTTCGACGTGGGAGAACTTTGGCACTTATACTTTTTCCTTGTTTTCTTCTCTCTTTCTCTCTCTCTCTCTCTCTCTCTCTCTCTCTCTCTCTGCATTCACCTTATATTTTCGTACCTTTTTGCCCTTTTTCTCTTCCCCCGCCTATCGCGAACTTTCACCCTCATGTGAAAAGGTACCTTTCTGTCCACTTTCTCTACCCCCACCACTCTCGTCGAACTTCATCAAAAGTACCGCGACCCCTTTCAACCCCTCGATTCTCAATTCCTATTAATAAACCAGAAATATTGTTGTTTTTTTTACCCGAGAACTTTTGACCTAATCGATAGGCAGCCTTGAATACATTGGGATCGATAATACGTACACACGTATTATCGGGCTTATACGAGGCTTGCGCGCGTTTCGAATTGCATGGTTGGCAGAAATGCTACTATGGAGTATAATAATCATTAGGGTATAAGATACAAGCATTAGGGTGTAATGGTAAAAGTATATTTCTCAGCGGTACAAAATGCACTGTATACAAGTGTGCTTTTTATCGGCTTCGTCAGTACAAAAGGGAAGGGATAAAAGCTCGCGTGCGCCTATCATTCTATCTCGTTATCCCATATAAACAGCGAACTACGTGGAGTCTTTATATTTTTACTTTATTTCGTGTTTCATGGGAGTGTTACGTAGTTACGGATATAAGGAGTAACATGTGTACGCGTCTTTATATCAAGACAGTCTCTAAATTCTACCATCGAGCGAGGACTAGCTGAGGCTCGAATGGCTGTGACTTACAATTAAAACTGCTGTATAGTACGTATATGGGGGTTATTCACGACAAACGTCCAACCCGAAGATATTTCCCATAAAAGTCGGCTAACTTCAGGTGGTAAGTCTTTCGTGAATAATCCTTCTATTGTAATATTATTATTTACTTCGATAAATATATATTAAAAACTATTTAGAGTTTTTTTCCTCGTGGATATATCATAGAATTATTGTGAAAATTTTCCGCGACGATCAGTTCGTTATCACTGCTTTTTCCTCGTATTGACGTAAGTCGATCGAATATATTTTCAGGCCCGTTCAGGGTGCAGACGGTTCGCCTAAATACAGCCGTTACCCCAACAAGCGCACCAGGGCACTTTGCCACTGCTGGTACTCATTTTACGTCCCTTGGCTATGGTCTCCCTGCTGCTCACAGAGTTGGTTCTTTCGCGCTCGGAATTGGTGGTAGTGCCGTCCAGGGTGTCAGCCCTGGTCAGATACCTGTCCTTGGAATTATCCAAGCTGCCGCTTCTGTGGGTCTTGACCGAACTCAGGGATGAACGTTTCTTGGCGTTAAAGTAGATGGAGACGCGTCGCGTTTGATCCTTCTTGGGTGAGTCCTGTCCCGAGGATGACGATCTGCTCTCGTTCTTGTCCTGCTGCTCCGAGGTGGTCGTAGTACTGAGACTCAAGTTCCTCGACTTCTGCGAGGACTTCTGCGGCGAGTCAGGGACCTCCGAGGACGTGACGCTGCTCTGCTTCCTCAGACGTTCCCTGCGTCTCTGAGCAGCCGGGGACAAAGGTCTCTTGTCCTTGACCGAGGTGGACCTGTCCTTGCGAAGGGTCTTGCGACGTCGCAACGTCGTGGGCGAACTAGGCTGACTCGTGTTCTCGGGTTCCGGGGACTTGACGTTCTTGCAGACTTCCAAGTCCTCCTTCTGCGAGTCACCGTCTATGGAGGTCTGGGTCTGAGCTGGTACCTTGGTCGCGATCGGATCGTAGTTCCACATTCGGTTCATCATCGACGACGTCATGACACCCTGACCGAAAATTGTCGGCACCTTGGGTAAGACCGGTAGGTTCTGATAGAGCAGCTGGTTCTGCAGTATCGGATTCGGGGTGGGCAATCGATCGAAAGGCTTCAGAGGGGGCAGCAACGTGTGCGGATTAGGTCCTTCGAAGGACGTCACCTGATAGTCTTGTGCCTTTGTCGATGACGTCATCCTGTTGTCCCGTGGCTGATTAGTCGCCATCAGGAGGCGCTGCTCCTCCGTTCGGCCCAGTCCGCGTATCCGGCAGTAATCACCCTCCAAGTCCCCGGGCTGATTAGGAGGCTGCGTCACTATGGGATTGGAGTAGTTCGAATTGCCATTGAGCCGATTGTAGCCGTTCTCGTTCACCTGAATCGACAATGGCCTCGTCACCGGACACTGATAACCCAAGTTCGCATAGTTCGAGCTGCTCTGCTCGAAGTCACGTAGAAACGGGTTGCTGAACAGCCTATAGTCGATTGTCGGTAACTTCGGAATTTCCGGGGTCTCCGGACTCGGCGGCAAGTTCATCCGCGGTAACTTCAGGGTCACGTTTAACTGACTCCTGAATGGCTTCGAGGCGTTCGACGAGGCGTCAAGGGTGTTGTCGCTTTTCGTCAGTTTCTGACCTTTGCCGTCGCCATCGAAAATCCTCAGCTTCTCGGCAAATGGAATGTTCTGTGGATCGCTCGACAGATCCTGACACGATAACGATTTTACTAGGGCATTACTCGAGCTCTGTCTCGACATATTCCTTGGATCTTCCAGCAGAAAATTTTCCGTGCTCAGAAACGACCTCTCCTCGTTCCTATCGGTCGGACTGTTCCCCACGGGAAATGCCCCGTTCACGTATATGTCGGCGGATCCTTTTTTACCGAGATACCGATTCCTCGATACCACCGTGGAGCACGTGTTGTCACTGCTGGAGCTATAGGCCGTGCCAAATAACTTCGAAGCACTCTGTGGCGAGTCTTCGGAAGCTTTACCCTCGTCCGACTGATGCATTTTCAATTTTGAGGATAACGGCGCGAAAAAGTGTTTTGGCCTTTCCGACATAGGTAACGTTGACGCTTCCGACATTTTTTTCTCCACCCCCTCCTGGTTAAGATTCATGGAATTCTCCGTGTTCTCCTTTGACGTCATCTTATCAGTCTTACTTTCCTCCTCCCGATGGACCAGCATCCCCCTGCCGAAGTCCCGTTCGCTCCGCAAGAATGCTTCCCCTGAACTCAGTCCCATCGTGGCAGTGTCTTGCGAGCCTTCGCCCAAGTATTCTACCGGCTGTTTCAAAGGTACGTTTCTTCTCTGCGAGCTCGCACCACTGAACGATCCTGTATAATTCTCATAGACATTGTTACCGGCCGGCGACGGGAACGCAGTCTCCTGTCTCATGAAGGATCTTTGTAAGCTTTGCGACCTGGTCCCCAATGATCCATCAGCGCTGACACCACTCGACGACAACGATTGGCCGTTGCTCAAGTTCAAAGTGGCTGCTGCTCCTGATGTCTGACCGACTGGAATGCTACCCTGAAAACGATTGCCGGCCGTACCCGTCTTCACGACGCTGTTCTCCCATCCAATCGGTGGATTGCGAATGGGAAGCTGCGAGTGGCCGATCGCGTGATCACCTGGACCGAAGATCGGACTGACCGATCCTAACCCGGCAGCCTCCAGGCTTGGCAACGGCGTAAGTGGACCACTGTAGACTCTCGCGCAGGGTGACATCAGTAACGTGGGATTGTCCATCGGTAACATCTTCGGATAATTTGCATCGTTCGGATTTGGAAATACAAAGGGACACTCCGAGTAGTAATTTTGACCGGATCCGCTCAGAGTGTCCGAGCGGGAGTCGTAGGGGGTCGAGAAGTACGAGAAGCCATCCTGCACTTTATCACGTGTCTGGTCGCTCTTTCCAGGATCTTTTAGTGCCCTACTGTCGTCCGGTCCAGCAGCTTCTTTACGATCCTTGTCCTTTCGCAATTCCTCCTCCTCGTCCACTACGGAGAGGTCGTCAAAGTCTACGTGCAGCCGATGGAGGCTGCTGTTCATCTTCTCCGTAGAGATCTTCTGATTTTCCGCGTTCTCTAGCTGCTCCTCTTGCTCCTCTTGCTCCTCGTTCTCCTCCTGATTGTCCACTTCGTCTTCCTCGTCGCTGTAATCCGAATAGGAGACCTCATCCTCGTCGGAGCGTTTCTGCGAAAGTTTAAGATTTTCATTTTAACATTTCTTAGCTTCGTTTTACCTGTATATACCTATATATATATACACGTGGAATTTAATGTCAGGTTAGGTTAGTTCAGGTAGGAAAATCTTCCTAACACCCATTACGGATAAGCTGGCACAATGTCTCATCCTTCTTCAGCATCCTCGTTACTTCGCTTCAAAAGTTATTTCCTCGGATTCACGCTGTACCCTTTTAGTGGTATGTAGGAACAGCACGAGACTGCCATAAGAAAGAGAGAGAGAGAGAAAGAGAAGAGGGGGGATGCAGGAGCATTTACAAGAGGATAGAGAAGAGTAGAAAAGGTTCGTCTTGCCCCCCCTCTCCCCTTCGGTAAAGCGCCCGAGAAGGGGCGGCTAAAAATAATTTTACCGTCGCCATTTTGGTCCCGCTTAATTGCCAGTAAACCAGACCGAGGAATTATCCCAGCGGTCCAGCACGTAGACTCGTGAAAATTTTCATCCCCCAACCCGTCCCAAGGGCATCGTTTCACGTAACTTGGTATATCATGCTCGTCCAATGTTAATTCGTTAATTTTATCAAATTAATATTATCATTAAAATCCCGATCGAACGACGTGCGTCATTCGTACCCACCTCGTATTCCTCGCTACCCTCGCGACTCTTCTGATGCTTCAGAATCTCCTCTAGCTTGTCGTACTCGTCCCTAAGGCTCCATATTTCCCGTCTCAGCTGCTCGTTCTCCTTGCGCAGCTTCTTGATGTCGTTCTGACCTGTAATAAAATGCAGATTACAGAGAGTCCAACAGATGGCTTACATTGACAATAATTCTTAGGAACGATCCCAATCGCGTGATTTAGCAAAATTGAATTGCTAGTTGATCCACTGGACCAGGGATGCTGCGACCGGCACGGACCCCCACAGTACACCGTACGACCCTATCAAAACGATCGATCACAGATCAACGGCAATCCTTCGGACAGGTATGGCCTAACCCTTTGCTCCGTCAAGGATACGCATCGGGGAGCAAGTGATAAATCACCGGGGTTTGGATCTTCAATTACTTAGCGTTGAGGAACGAATAAACTCCTGTGGCTTTGGTATAATGTAACTATGTGTTTCTGACACGAGTGGGCCTGACGCCCTTTCCGGTTACCGATCATTGACGAGCCTCTTCTCTCCCTGTAATCGAACTGGATTGATTGCCCTTACCAATAGAGACTGATGCATTCATTTACGGCTGGATGTATGCACGGCTTGTATATACAGTACAAAGAGCACCGGATCAGGCATCGACTGACTACAAAATCCACTGTCAATGATCTTCCCCTCTGTTTTCATTGAAATCATTCGGCAGTCGTTACTGATCCAATGTGGCTGCCGGGGCCAATCAAAGGCTTTTTAAGCTCTGCATTTGCGCGCGGGGATTTCGTCGATACGCCAATGGGGGAGCGGGTGTGCTTTGAAAAAGCCCATATGGAATTTCGAGTATTTGCGCATGATGATTTGAAAGCTTATCTCTTACGCTACAGCTATTTCCGAAATTATCGTATGATTTGCAAGTACCTGTAATATTATTTTATATTGTCGATGCTTCGTTTAAGCCTTTTTGTATTTATTGGCTTTCGTATGTAACAGCCGGTACGACTTTTAAAGTGTATACACAAGATCCGATGCTCGAGCTACTTCGTGTAACGGTGTGGACGGGGCATAAGAGTCGAGGTACGACACGCAGCCGTGCACCGCGTGCGTGAGGCAAGGAGAAAAGTCAAAGTGTTAAATCAGGATTAGAGCGTTGGCTTACTAGGCGGAGATTAAAATAAATTAATTCCCGTAGCGTGGCTTCATAAATTTGAATTTGTTTTTCATCATTGTTATTATTATCGGTATGCATTTCAATTCTATTAATGTTTATGGGGATGCTGTGTCTTTTAGATGCATCTTTGTTCTATAGGTATGTACGCAGTTTGGTATATGGAGGGGTCTGGAGATTCGTTAAAATACTATCCCGATCATCCTTACCCTGACCTATACGATGATCTGGTTGAACGTGAGTCAGATTCTGCACGATTGCTCCTACTTTTAGAACGGTCTGTATAGCGGGTACTTATCTTCGGATTTATTCTCGTAGTACTTGCAGCAGGCTGTAACTTATGAAAAGTATCAGCAGCCAGTGCGCCAAGTCAAGCGCGAATGAATATTGATCGCTCATTGCGTCGTAGCGCTAGTTCTAGAATATTTTCACACCTATTCCCCATTCGGACGTGTTATTTTTAAAGTCAACAAGTCATCCGTATTTTTGTATAGATATATCGTGACGCTTCTGTAAATTGCTACCGTTACATTTAAAAGTGTTTATCCACGCGAAAATTATAATGCTGAAGTAAGATTTGTGTTTTTTTTTTTTTTTTAATAATAACCTCTTGCCTGGGTAGCAGCCATTTAATATTAGTCGGAGTTCCGTAATTAAATTCCAGGAATAATTAGTTCTCTGGCAGCGGTCTTAAGATCGCGAAAACTATTGGTCCTCATAAATTCAAAAGCTTCGGGCGGATCGTGCCGCGGTAAAAATTGTCGGTTGGTATGCTGATTTGGTTTTGGGGTACTTTCACGGTACGTTAAAAGTTAGCATTGTAAATGTCCCTGCCGATGGAGTTTCCAATACGCGCAAGCGGCAAATGCGAATGTGATCAAAGCCCACATCGAGCTATATTCGCTTTCAAAGCCAACTTCAGATTTCTTTGGGCTTTGTGCGCTTGAAACCGACTCTCGGAACGAATAAATTCAAACACGGCCGCCAACTAAATTCCAACGTCACTTTGAAGTTCGATCGCGACCCCAAATGTGAGGAACTTTGCTCGGTAAGTTTCCTGGAATGAAAATGTCTGATGCATCGCACGGAGCCATTATTCTTTCTGTTTTTCAGCCGAGGAACACGACTGCGAGTTGAGAAGTGCACCGCGTCTCTGACCTTTGTCGTTTTCACGTTTTCTATACCTCGTGCGAGTGGGAGTGAGACGGCGCTACGGGGACTCGCGTGCGTCAGAGAAGGAGAAAATACGTTTGGTTATTGACGGACACAGCCTTTGTCGAATTGGGCAATTTTATGGCTAGGATTATATAGAATGCTTTTAAGGTATCTCTTTCTTTATCTTATGCACTCGGTAGCCCGTAAGCATGTCTCTCTTGCTCTCATGGCGAATATAAAAAAATTTGTAAACTCGAAAACTCATGCCAAATTCAAGTGAAACAAACCAATCGCACGACAGCTGTCAGATCCGATAGATTTCTACTAATTGACGATGCGCATAGTGTACTAAAATTTTTATATTTTAATCTCAATTTTGACTTCACTCTCGAATTGACGAGTTTTCTCACGTGCGAAATTACCCCGTTTGCTGGTTACTCGTTTTTTGGTTTTTGGCCAAAGCAAACCACCGCCGCGATATCGCGTTATAATCGTGACTGACAGCCAAAAGCAAAGGCTAAAGCCACATAGATCGTTTGCCAACGGACGAAATTAGATCGCGTCAACGTCTCCCGTAAATTATTGCGAATTGCCGAATTGCACAAGCGACGCTCACGTGGCAGCGCACGAAGACGGTCCCGTTTAAGGGGAAAATCCTAACCCCATAATGTATACGATCAATTCAAAACCATAGAATTTCACGCGCACCCACAATCCTGCCAAGTAGTTAATTAAGAGGAAGTTCTTCGAGTCACGACTGTCAAATTCGCCTGACAGCAGCCCGTAGATGCGCGCGTCACTCTTCGAAAACAAAACATTGCCACCAGTCTTCGGACGCTGCCCATAGACTTTTCCAATGGAAATTTTTCACGTATATTCCAGCCAATCTCCAATCACTGTTGTCATTCGTAATAGATAACAGAATAATGATCATACGGCCCAGGTATTCCATTGACCGAATGACTAAGGTACAAGGCCAAGTCATCGGGCGCACAGGCCGCTCGTAAATCACGAGTTATTTTCAATTTCGTTCCTAGCGCCGCGCGGCCCTTCTTCCTTCCTCTTGTATAAGCCCCATTCCTTTTCCTTTATTTTCTTTAAACGTCCAGTCTGCCGGCGTCTCTCGAGGCACGCGCTAGTGTTTTGCCAGAAGCCCGCGTACTGGCAGTCACGATTTCGCTACCTTAGCTTCCGTCATTTAACCGCCATCGCGGAAAGTATGTGACGCGTATACATACATCCTCTGACACGATGACCCAGATTCGTATGAATTTAAACAAATTTAATAAAGGTACCTTAGAATTCACTATCGACGGGTGTAAAACAACAAAATTTAATTAGACTTTCGAAATCCTCTTGTCGAGTCACGAAGACAATTTTCTGACATACAGACATACAGTCCGGCCACGTGTTCGTGTAAAAATATCCGGTAGATACGTCAGTGACGGATATGATTATCTTTCATACGTCGACGTGTCCGAGGTGGAATAACGTCGAGATATTTCGTAAGAATTTAATAGGCTCGAGAGCGAAAGAAAAATATTTTTCCTATCCCTTATATGCTGTTCGAAAAATATTATAAATTCTCGCCGCTCGTCCCGGTAGAAAATGTCATGCGCGCGCATCCGTCACTCGGGGTTATTTTTAGACGCACCTTAATCCATACATTTTTGATTTCAAAGTAACGCTTTATTTATACATCCAACGCACGGGGCACTACTCACGGTCTTCCTGCATATTAGCACGAAGCACGCAGCTTCACGATGAACTTTTGGTAGACGCCGAAGAATATAAACCAGCGTTGTAAAAGCGGCTTCCACTCAAGACACAGGAAGTCGCAAGAGACAGTGGCAACGCTACTATTTTCATCGTTACTATACCTACTAACACTGGCACTCGAAACGCAAACTCTCGTTTATTTTCTGTATGGTTCTTAGAGTCCCACGCTTAGTCAGAGCGTACACAGCGGCGGCAGCGGTAGCGGCATCATCGCATTTAGGTATTGTCAGGCGTTGTCGTTTTCTCAGAATTACGAGGAAGCCCGCGTACACGGTAGCTTATGCTAATTTTGCTATGTCTACCACTGATGTTAAGCCTTTGTCCTACTGTTGTACCTAGTCTTGTTTTCGATTCTATCTGGCAATGACTATCGGTTCGCGGTGTCCTCATTTTTTTTCTTTTTTTTTTTTTTCGAGTGCTCACTCACTTTCCACGAGTGCACTTGGAATTTTAATCGGAACCTCGAACAGTTAGAGAATCTCGTGCGCGTCGCGGGAGGTAACGTAAGGAATCTTGGATAAGACTCAGCACGTGGATATTAGCTTTTGAATCGAGAATATTTTCGTTGAATAATATTTCATAATACTGTTTTTCTTTTCTACAACGTTACTCCTCGATCGTTTCAAGCGTCTTTTATATATACGCAGGATTTTTATTTCGTAAATTCAACCTCGACTTTATTTCTATTATTATGATTGGGTTATAGCTTGTGTTTTGCTTGCTAAGTATTGGTTTTATGAGCGCTGTTAACTCGGTATAAGAACCATCGTCTTTAAGACGTACGGACTATAATTTATGTCGAAACCAGATTACTGGGACTTTGGCAATTTTATTGATTTTCATAATCGCAGGATATAACGTAAACGCAATGGAAATATATTGATCGAGAAAATTTTGGTTCGTTATGACGAATTATATTGATCGGTGAACTTATTAAATATTTAGTGCAGGGGTAGGGATATTATGGTTATAAAAATGTGGAACAGTGGTAATTCGTCAGTTTCAACGATTGCGTAAAATGTAGCTATTTGTTTTCCCTATTTGACAATCGTAAAGGATTGCTTGGATATCAAAGTCCACTTGGCTTTTACGAGTATAGAAATGTGTTGCGTGCTTTGGTCAGAGTCACTTTTTCGAACGTTGAATCGAATTCGTCAATAATCGTCAGTCAATATTCATCAATATTTTGAGGCGGATATGACGAAAGTCACAGATCCAAGATATGACGGAAGCGAATTTGCTTATGACGGTATTCGTTATGTATCTCCCTTTCCCTTTATCCCACCCTCAGTCCTTTTGTACGTTCAGGGGTGTATCCGTAAATTTACACCCTCGTAACCCGAGACAGTTATAACAGACAATGGCGCCGGAAAACATGGCGGAATCAAAAGCCGGATAATGATAAAACCGTCGAAAGTGAAAAGTTTAACGATTCCATAAAATCATCGAGCCCGTCGGCTGCCATAAACGTTACACTCTGAATGCGCCTAACACTCGGGAGTGGATACTTGGCGTATCCGTGCGGCGCACTAATCTCCCCTAGGCGCGACCGCGTTGCGTGCAGTGAACTGCACTTTTTGAAAAAAAAAAAAATTTTCTTTTAAAATCATTATTTTATTTTTTATCTCCTTCCATACTAAATTCGACAAAAATTAGTGATTTTTTTTTAGTTCTTCACAATACGTCAAAAACGCAATTCAGTCGTACCCGAGTTTCATCGAAAATCTGGTAAGCATTCTGTTTCCCTCAAAATGGGAAAACTGTTTGCTCTGAGACGAGAGGCTGAAAGCCCTGTGACTATCCGACGCGTTGACGCGTTTGTCAATAGATTTTGTTCTCATTTAGGTTCCATCTCGCAAGCTATACGTGCGACGTATGACGGGTATTATATACCTATATATACGTGAAAAGATATATTTATTTTTTACGAATACACAAATCTACGTATTCATTGTGAAAAATGTAATATTATATATTTCACTGCTTTATATACCAAGAATATCAAGGGAACATAATGCAAGTCTGAATAGTTTATCACGTACTTTCTCTACTTTTTCCTCTCGTACTACCCATGTCTCTCCTGTGCATCGTGCGCATGTCCCACGGCGCATCGCACGGTACTTACAGCTTCACTCGTACCCTTAAAAAAGTTTTAGCTCTTCCGATAAGCACGGTCGTGCCCAGCCCGCCTCCGTACCTCGAGTACGTAAACGCATTTCACGTGCACGCGAGTTACCGTTGCATCACATTTTCCCTCCTTATGGAGTTAATCCCTGGTAAGATTACACTTCACTTTATGGCCGTAAGCGCGTATATCGTGTAGATGAAAAAAAGTGCATTCACCTCGAACTAAGTAAACTGCACTCAACTGCACTCTGATCGCTTGAAAGCTCAATTTACCAAATAGCCAAAAATTTTCGATAATCAGTCAAACACGTGAATGCTCCCTGGATCGAATTTTTGTTAATCGATGAATTTTAGTAAATTTGAGAAAAAAAAAACAAAATTATTTCACAATCGACCCTCTCGTTCTTTCGCATCTTATCGCGAGCTTTTATATTCGTATCGCGACAGTTGTCAGTGCTGCGAAAATGACGCGTGTTCGTCGTTTTAGGCTGCCCGGCTAACTAGTTGGCGATGGCTACGGCACTGCCTAAGCTTTTTCCCCTACCCTGGGCCAGCTTCGACTTCATCACGCCGGAATCTCGAGCAGCGTCTTATGCTACAACTATTTAAATCCTTTGTACCGATTGGTACACCCAGTATATAGAATCGGCAACGCGCAGAAAGATCGTAGGATCGCTCTCAGGACTTTTGCCTTCTTGCCGAATGCCGAGTTATGCGAATCGGGGTCACGGGGTTATCGATCGGTCAATCGCATGAAAATCATTGCCGAGCAGCGAGACTCGCAACGACTCAGGAATGACGAAGCCATTGTTACCGATCGACTCGACGCGTAAGGTTGACGAGTAACGATTCAAAATGTTTTTCTGTTTTGTTCCATTTTTCTTCCTTTTCGACGAATTAATTGGAACTTTTTTTTTTCTCTTTACGAAAAATCAAACGCGCATGCGCACGCCAAGATTTTTTTCGTGACGTCATCCCACACAATATCCGTTTCCCATTATAGATGCGTGACCATGTATGATGTATGTATGAAAAAAAGAGAGAAGCCCTACCGTGTAGTTGCGTACAACGGGCTCTTTGAATATTCACGATAAATTGTATATAATGGCTGACGTCAAAGTTTTTCATTTTTATACGAAACCATCGGCTATGTATATTTACGGGGTTTTAAACAGCGGGCTTCTCCATTTACCAACTACGACGCCGTTGCCGTCATTTTTACTTGCCGATCCGAGACCTCATTTCTTTGGTTACCAGCATTTTTTTTTTTTTTTTTTTTTTTTTTTTATTACCGAAGATATTTATATTTACTGTCCTTTGAGCCTGGGATTACGTCATCCATTTGGACCATATGGATCTCACTAGTGCGTACGATATCGGTATACGGTAATGGTCTACTTTGCCATTTGGCCTGTCTTGCTTGTAGGTACCTATATATATATATAAATACATATATATATAATAGGCCATTAAAATCTATATATATATATAGCCATTAAAAGAAAACTTACTAGATTGTCTTGTACAATGGATTTATGTATTGTAACGGTAATGGTCAGACATTGCTTGGAACTGGACCTATGTCGGATATATTCTTACATTGTACCTGGTTACAGACTATCTCGATCTAACATGTAGCCAGATTCTTCCTAACGGTTACATATATGCGTGTCTTGCTGATCCTTTTGTATAAGATGGTGAAAAATTTTTTTGTTTCAAAATTCAAAAAATCGATTAAATCTTACAATCGAAATAATGCCGAATTAATATTGATTGTATTACAAAAATCGATTATGCTTATCTCATTAGGCATCTATGTGGCAAGTCCTATGGGAAAGCATCAACGATCAATCATTTTAGCATGCATGTTATCCCTCTATTATTACTGACTAACATTTACTATGGATATCGATACTTGGACTCGTACACGACTCTAGTCCTTATTAACCCATAATCATTCATCGCTACTTGAAAAACTAATAAAACCACGAGTACCTATATGTGGTTACGTAGTTGTAGACTGTAGTACTCTTTGATATATCATGGACATGGTATCTGATATCTGGTTTGATACTGTATTGTTTCTTTGTTGTATATATAACAAGTCTCGGATGCAATTCATGCATGTTTTATTATTACGGTATTATACAGAGACAGTCGGTACCTTTTGCGCGCGATTTTATACGTCGCGAAATTTTTTCCGCGTCTGGTCAACCCACGTGACCGGCTTGTTGCGTATTTCACGTGCGTTTTTTATATAGCTTTTTCGAAAATAAGCAAAAGAAATACGTCGAAATTCTTTATCGGATGTACGTAATGGGACTTGAAAAAATTAAAGATAATCTTTAGCTTTGTTATTTTATTATTTTTATATTATTCCCACTGTCGTATGGTATCACCATATTCCCACCCACTCACGATGTTACTCCCACATACCTTCACGTGGAGTCTCGTGTCCAGCTATTTCGGTTCGTAATGCTCGACTTGTATTGTCAGTCTTTTTTTTTTTAAATTGCCACGTGACCAGAACTAACTTATCGACGTGACGTAAAATTTTCATGAAAATTGCCAAAAGGATGCTGGATGCTCGATGCGAAGGTACCTTGAGATTTCATGAAATGTTCTAGAATTTTCTAGGATCTGTCGGGTTTTTCCGGTGGGAATTTTTTTTTGTTGGACATTCTGGTATCGCTCCGATAACACGACTGCCAGGAGACCGTAAAGGGTTCGCTTATGAATTATGCAGTTTTTTCGACTTCGGCTTTCGGATCGAACATCTGTAGTATCTTCTTGCACGGGATAGATTTTTCCAGTGTGAGAAGCACGTTTGAAAATTTGGTAATTTTTGAAAAAATTTTTTTTGAGAATTTTTTTATTCGTTTTAACGGTCAAAAATGAAAGTATACAAAGCCTGGAAATGTCTCTACGCGAATGAAGATGAATGGACCCAGTCGTTTTGCAAAAAATTTGCGAGTAGCAGTGCAATGTACATTTATTCAATGCGAATAGTCAGTGACGTGTGGAAAGCACTATATGTATATATATACAGTGTACAGAAATAAGTACCTCTTTACCCGGAGGTACGTAATTAATACGAAGCTATAAGTTTCCCGTCCGATTATACCGTCGCGCCTTATTAATGGGCAGTTTCGTTGCAGAATGCAGGACAGTTAAATGCAGCATCCCCAGCCGGTAGAAAGATGCTAAGACGCGCTCGTCTTGTGCCTTTTTGCAATTTCAAGATTTGCACAGACGCTATTAAGCTGGCAAAAAAAAATAATTAAATTTTCCCTGTTTGTAACCATACCTTTTTTTTTTTTTTTTTTCGTCTAGAACCAACATTTTCAATCCTTCGAACGGAAATAGGCTCACCAGGGGACAAAGCTTAGTTTCACGCTACTCAAATAAATATATCCGAAAGTTCACAACTACCGTAGCGCCATCGCCGCTTACGTGCTTTCTTCCGTAAACATACGTCACTTACGTGGCCAGCATTCACGGGATATCTTTCGCCCTGGCATTGTGGCATGTCGCGCGCACAGCGAATCTCTGTATTTAGAAGCTAATGGAAATCGTTATTGTCCGACTGTCGCTGGACACAGTTAATTTTGGGAATGACGAAATGTACAATCGACCAAATAAATATTGTCTTACCGTTTTGATAGTCGTCGAATAAGGTTGATTTGGATTAACGCATAGAAGCACTGTCACGATATTTCGTATCGATGAGAATAATAGTCAACGATAGAAAATAAAAATCATCATTCTCGTCACTATCGTGCTTGGAGCATTATGGGTATTTTTTTTTTTCACGGACGTCGTTAATTTTTTTTTTTCACCAGAATAAATTGTCACTGCGCGTTTTTCGAAGATGGACGTCAGTCAGGTTCATCGACGGGGCATTACAGAGAACGAGTAATGGCCGACGCGGAGAGTCGAGAAAAAAAATTGGATAATGGGGGAGAAAAAAAAAATAAATCGAAAACGCGACGACTTGACGGACTGACGGACGCGCGACATAGAGAAACAGAGTGCGCATCGGCGACTGGACAAGACGGCGAGACGGGCAAGTTTCAAAAATAGTTTGAAGCTTTCGGCGCACGCCTCCGTCGGACTTTCTATTTGTAGTTGAGCACGGCAGGTTTGCCAAACCGATGGGACCAAATTTCCCCCAATTTGTTAAGCAGTCAGTGGGACGCGCGTGAAAGTGGAGGCCGATGGGAATTTTGAAAAATGATATGAAAAATGTGAAAAAAATTTTTTTTCCAAAAATTCATTTTCACTACTTTACCTTGTTCCACTTCTGCATTGATGTTTATGGTCCTCAGCCTAAGTTCCTCGTTCTCATAAATCATACCACGTGACGATTTTCTATCCAGTCTTCTGTTGGGTTTGATACTGACGTCCCGCCTTCTGGTTCTCAGCATCCCAGCACCCCCCACACTTACGCTCGTACCGGCCATCATTTTGAAATTGAAATTTTTTCCAAAAAAAAAATATGAAAAATCCTTTTAAGATCCTCGCCGAGTGGATCCAGTCGAATTTACTGTAGAAGGCTCAAAATAGATTTTTTATTTGATCCGTCTCTTCTTCGCTTCCGGGTGACGTCATCTTAATGTCGTAATGCATAGTACTCTCATAGCGAATTTCGGTTCGATACGATTTACCGTCCGACGTTCCCACGTCGATGACGCCGGCAGAGCCGCTCGAAGATCCTTTCGCAAGGAAATTTGCATTCAGGTTTCATTTTTCACGTGATACTCCTTGCACGCAATTTGCGTCCCCATTACTCAGCGTTTATCAGGACACTGGAGGAGTCGCCTTCTCTGACTGTGCTTCTCTCTTTTTCTTTTTATTTTTCTTCGCTACCGTTTCGCCAGACCCTTTTTTTTTCTTCGCCTTCTTTATTTTTTTTAATTCTCTTCCTCCCCCACCCGGTCACCGCTCTATCTCGCTACCTTCTTACTTCTCCGCTTGTCGCACCTTCGCGGCTCCTTAACGCGGACTCTCTCAATTTTCTTAATTTATTCCCTCGCTACTGCCGGCCGTCGACTTATTTACAGCTATTTATTTCAAAAGTCCCTGATTGTAAAGCACTGCTCCACTGCTGCGAGTGACTCCTTAACGACTTCACGGCTCTTCATCCTTTCGACGCTGTCGCTCTCGTGACGTTGCTTATCCGGGCTGTTTACCGATGTGAAAATACGTCTATTTGCTTTTCAAGAGCGACGATTTAAATGGCGCCCGACGTCTGGATTCTCGTTGACGACGTACAAAGAATCGGGATGACCTCTGGATCGGGTACCTTGGGGTTACAGTGATTAAATTTCCACTTGATATTCATTCCTATGGATCGAGTTTCATAATTTCATATCACCACATTGTTTTTTATCAATAACACTCTACGTTAACTGTGCCGATACTATAGAGGATTTTCAAAAAATACACTGACGTCGGTTTGTCACTTTTTTTTTTTTTGAAAAAAAAAAATTTCACTACACTTTCACGCATTCAAGAAGCCCGTCCGTCTGTACTTTCGGTGATCAGCAACGATCTGGAAAAAAAAATGAAATCCTCGAGTTTAAATATAACGTAAGTAAAGCGTAGAAAAACAATCGAGAAAGAAGGATAAGAATAAGGTTTATGGACTCGACGTGAAAACCGGGTTAAAGATGTCGTAAGAAGCTGCAGCCTCTATATGCATGTATTCGGTTTCTCAAGAGTGTTGCCTGTGTACGTTTTAAAATACAAAAACCCTCCCCTCTCGTTGTATTCGGTGAAATGCTGTTATTCACGATAATCAAATGGCCTCTGCCGGAACTCGACAATTGGACGTCTAAAAGACCTGCATATTACGTATGGGTAACGTAGCAGTCTCGAGGTTGGAATATAAAACTATATCGAAGGCGATGAATAAGAGTAAATCGTAGATTAAAGGAAGGGTGGATTGGAAATGTATACGTTTGGTTAGTGAAGGGTGCACGTTGGCTGTAGCTGTAGAAAGCCGTGAACATCAAAGGTGCGGCTGCAACCAAAGGTACTATAGGTACCATTGGCAGAGCAGCGCCGAACTGACATCCGTACCAGTCACTTGGACGACGAAGAACAGAGCGTGCGAGAGAGACGAGAAAGAAGCTCGGAGCAGGAGGAAAGACAGGTACAGTCAATGCGTATAGTAAACATTCTGCATTACAGCTACGTTACCCATTATCGTCGTATCGAGTCTCTGTAAGAGCTTTGATAACGAGTATATCTATATACTGTGCTTAATTAACGAGCTGGCCTGTACACGTGGTATAGTTATACCATGAGCATATATATAGGATCAATATTAACCAGCCAGAAAAGCTTTGACGCCTGCATAAGGAAACTTTGAAAGCTACAATACCAACTCGCAAGCTCCTCCCACTCGTCAACTACTAAGTTGCGGGAAGTTCCTGAGGATGGCGCGAGAAACCGAAAAGACGGTAAGACGTAATGACGAAAGAGCACGCCAGCTGGCGAGAGAAATCTTTTTCGAATCCGGTAAACAAACCGTCCGCGTGGTCCGAGAGTCGGGCGCTGTCAAGTTCGAAGACGCCGCGCTCGATCATTTTATTTATCCTTCGTTCGAAATCATTGACATCCGACGTCCGAGGGTCGAACGAAGTGATACGAGGGGAACAAATTTTTTTTTTGGAAATGAAAATCGCTGAAAATTTTTTTTAATTTTTCGGACAAAAATCGAAATTCCTTACTTCTTAGGTATTTATTTACTTCGCGCTTGTCTCTCCACGTGGATTCTTTATGGCGAACGGACAAACATGCAGATTTCATATTGTTCTCTGTATGGCTTCTGTGTAAACGTCATAACTTTCTGTGGTCGTTGCTCAAATTTTTCTGTACACAAGCGGCGCACGTAGCCTCCACGTAGAAATAACGTTTGTTCTGGATTCGCGTGGAACAAAGGAAGAACTGCGAAATCTTTTGCGAATCGTTGCGGAACACGTCCCTGGCTGACTGTTTATTTTTCTGTGAAGGTGCAAGGCCGCGGATATACATATATATATACGGATAGCCTGTATCATTGGATCACGTTGCGATATTCCTGGCAGATGAGGTGACCTGACGAAATGCCCTGGTTTTATCGGGATCATTTATTTATTTGACTTGCTACCACGCGAAGATAATCAGACCGGCACAGAATTCGCTTGATATTGTACGTGGAAATGAAGTTCGTATCGTATAAACGATTCCCTAGAAGAAAACTGTACTGACGTTTCATTAGTATCTTGACAGCTTATTCGATTCCCTTATAGTTTAGTATCGGGTTTTGACTGGGACAAAAAATAAACGCGAATCTTAGAGATGATAATAAGACTCGAATGAAAAATGTTGATTATCAATGTTGAGGATACATTTTTTTTTTTAATATAATTTTACACGCCACAGCATCCAATATGGAGACCGGGTAAATTTGTATTGTCTCTGGATAAAGACGGGGATGGATCGGCGATAGGAGGAGCGAAGAGGATGGCGGGCAGTGATAGAGGCACAGGAGAGTAAGAAACAGGAGCAAGAAGCATCTGAATAAAGTGGAGCTTACGAACTCTCAGACTCGCTAAGTACTAAATAATTGGCCGCGTAAAAACTGAAAACTGTTTCAATATTCGCGCGGGTTGCTCGAGGCTGTTGAGAAGTTTTGCGAAACTTGTTGCTGGTAGTGGATCGTACGTGCGAGATCATATTGAGATGCAATATTCGCACGTGTGTATAACCAGATCGAATGGAGTATACATATCTATATACTGGTATACAGGTAGGTGGTGGTTGGGTAGTCAGGTTTCTTTGTGCGAAAGTTCGGACAAGTTTTTTGCAAGTTGAAAAAAAAAGAAATTTAACTCGTCCTGTTACGCTTTGGATTTGCGAAATATTTCACGGGGCAAAAAATGGGATTTTGGGGAAAAAGTTTTTGAGGACATGCATCCGTTGTACGGACTTTGTTAAATCGGTCGGTACAGTAGTTGGTATCTGTCGGAGGATTAATTGTCGCGAATATCAAGGTAGAATTTGGCGAATCGAATCTTCGTGGGTTGAAATCGTTGCCAATCTACGACGTATCGATAACGTCGTATTGTTGGTAGCCGTGGTTATATTTAACTTTGATAAATTTTTCGCACGGTTAATACCGGCAGTTAGTCTTACCTGTCCAGGAAAATGAGAATATACTTACTACGTGATTTTGGATGTTTTCATAGAAAAAAAAAAAAGAAAAGAATTTGCCACGGGTCTGTCCGAAGAAGCATCGGTGGCTTCGCTGCCGAATTTTCAGCACCGCGGCGAATCGTTTGTCACGCGCTGCCTCGTAAATCTTTGTTTTAACGAGATGAGATTGCGCGGTGGTCGCTTCTTGGTGGAAAACGATGAAAATATCGGTAAACGCCCGGGGCTGTTAAAGCGCGTCAACCCGAGATTTTGACTTCTTAGGAAAAATGATAAATGTATGTATTTACAAGTTTTTTTTTTTATATTTCCGCCAATTTCGTTGTATAACAAGTGCTTGATATTTTTACAAGGTAAATCAAGAGGCGCAGATAAAAATCTGTCGGAAGTCTTCAGTGGGATCTGTGAATTTAGCCGTGGTAAGATACGGTGTAAAATCATTGTAAAATCCCCCAGATTTATTTTTGCCTAACACACGCGCCGTATCCCTCGAACAATATCACGTACGTGCATTGGCTACCGCGAGTGGAAAATTGTCGGTTTTAAACGCGGCCTGTGGAAACTTTAACGATTTCCGGTCGGTACTTAAGTTGCGCATGCGCGATAGATCGCGAGGTCGACGTAAAGCAGATGGCCGACGGTGCAGCAGAAACTTTGCCGATGGCGCATTAAACCGATTGTTTTCCAACAAGCGTCTATATACATATCGGATTGTATATTTTGTGAGCTTTTTAAGTGATGCAAATTTTGTTGTATCTTTGATTTTAACAAACTTGCAGTGGCGTCACCACGTATTTCTCCTAGGGACGGTTGAACGCGTTCGAAAGCTCTTGCCTATGGGTAACTTGACCGTGAGAGCTTTTATTCGAGAAAACGTTGCCGGGCTACTGTTCTTCAACGGGAACTCATCATCCTTTCAGATCGTAGGATAAACATTATCCCGGCCACCGTTCCGTTGCAGCTTCCCCATTGGTACAGGGAAGGACTTAGAGGGGTGTTCAAGGTATACAGAGCTTTTATAATTTCACGTACAATTGCCGTAATTGTACTCCGAAAGGAAGTGGGTAACGTCTTGGGCATTATTTCCCCAAAGTCTAAAGCTCGACCAAGTATTAGTATATGCAATATATATGTATATATATGTTGTGCGGACCCTGGGGTTAAGCGGCCGTTGAAACTTTGGAAAGTGCGAAAGTAAACTTACCGCGTAAACTTACTACAGGCTCCACCCCCTGTACCCTGTATTCTAGCGGAAAGCTCTTGGCCCGCGACGTCGACGTCCCGACGACTTTTGCAGACTGTTGAGAAGCATTGTACTCTGGGCGAAATCTAGTGTATATATACGCTGACGAACAAATATCCGGAATCATCCTGAGCTTTTTGGTTATAATTCCGAACGAAATCCCTTGTCAAAAGTCCTCGCGGAACCAACAGACTTTTCCTAATTGGATTCGATCGAAAGCGTCTGTCTAATTGCGATGCTGCTACCGCATCTGCTCTACCTTCGGCCAAAGCTCCTCTTCTCGCGCTGCGATCTCGCGGTATCCCGATCTTAGAAGTGGGACCGAACTTTCGAGTTTGCAGAAGCGAATCTTAAGTGGTCCACCCTCCAATTTAAACTTGAATTCCCGATAGCGATCGTCGGGGCCTTAAGCGTGGGTTAAACTCAGGATTCACTGCTTCTCTGGGGTAATTCTCAATAAGTGTCTGGAAATCTTCCTTCGTGAAATCGTCAAGTCTAGTTTATATATATATATATATATTTAGTATAGAGGCGTTGGACAAGATTAATCATTACTTTAATAATTCAAAATATTTATAATAAATCGTCGAATGCATTTTTTGGGAACTGAAAATTTTTTTAGGAAAATTTTGAAAAAAATTTCATTCAGTTGGATAACTTTTCTGTGTTTTTTTTTTTCTCGATTCTATATCCCGGGTGGTACAGTTCTGTGTAAAGTAGGTATACATTTTTAAAACCACCATGTTTCTCTTTCACAAACGATAAAAAGATTTTCTGTGGTCTTGTAAATAGGACTAGTTCATTTTTTTTTATTCTTCTGAATCTCGAATAAAACAGATTGGACACAGGTTGATAACGTCGCGATATTATATACGTGGTCTGATAGTTCTCGTTGACAAGAATGTAGGATTTAAACTAAATTCTTTTGACCAAAATAACCTGGCCACGCCTGAATGCCTGACAGGGCAGCGTAAACACTGCGTAGTCATCTAGTTGGCTTAATACTAGCCAGACAGTCTTGAGACTATTTTACATTGAAACTCGTCAAGTTTTCCCGGGTAATTCGGTGATCTGCTTGAAAATTTTACTCGACCAAAGCACTGCCGTCCTATAGTCAAACCATGATAACAATCACTTCAGTATGTCGACTAGGTAGGGCTTTACATTTATATTGAACCAGAACACGAATTGCGAATTTTCATGGGGAAATTCTCATTAGGAAAGCTCAACGTAGGAATTTGTAATTGTAAATATAAATAATCTGGACTGCAGTCGTAATAAGTAACCCGGCTAGCGGAACTTCAATTTCTGATAATAAAATCTATTTGTATTAGCCAATGTAATTTTGCATCTCGTTATGCGAAATATGGTTGCGAATTATTTATAGTGATTTTTGCATTTCTATTTATCGTTGTAATTGTTAGGTGTATCAATGGACCAATTTTATCGTGGGCTTGAATTCCTTTAATTTATCATACCAATTTCTTGGCAAATGAATATAACGGTACAGCTAAGTCTTGTTTGTTGACACGTTTGCCTGACAAGTACCATTCCTTACGCTTTGAATAAACTTCTTGACAATGGAAACATGCCTGTTGTTTCGAAATGTCCAATTTCGCGGATACTAAAATATCGAAGAGTTATGTGGATCAAGTTTAGGCTGAAATCGTAATCAGTAGAATCGGTAATTCCATTGACTGTTGATATATTTATATCGGATCTATAGGCTATAAGTAAGAAGAAAAATATATCACTTGGATCGATTAAAAAATAATCATTTCTCATTCGCATGGGATAAGTCTAACTGTAATTCATACGTTTCTACTATCGTTAACCTCATTCGCAAATCTGTGCGAATTTCGCATTTCCATGAAAAATCTCTCGCGCACGTCAAACGATCGCGCGGTAAAAGAAGAAGCGTTAGATCATTCTCGTCGATCGATGATCTAATGTAAATCACAAGGGAATCACATAGGAAACACAGTATGTGTTATACTTGCACAGGTTATACTTGAGTATAAAAGATTTGTTCGCGAAATTTATTAACCTGTTTTGAGTAGCATCTTCCATTTTGAATTTTCCCCTTTTTTTTAGCAGTCATGAAGAAATCATGACAAATTTTTGAAAATTATTTACACGTATTTTCAAAGACCGTGATTAGGTCATCGAGTAAATTTTTTTTTTTGAAAATTCAACTTTCTCCCAATTTTCGCATACGACGCGTAGCGTGAAAAATTTTTTTTTTCAAAAATTCTTTTACGGATCTCCAACGGATCCTCCAAGTTCACTCTGTACTAATTCTTCCGCGACGCGGTATCATTGATTAATGATCCCGAAGCGGATGGCCACTTCGTCATTGTCACGCATACACGGCACTGCTGGAACGAGGCACTGTACACTACGCGATAATTTACGATGAAGTAAGTCAAGTTAATACGGAACTGGAAGCCCTACTAGATACTTTAAGGCTTTCGCAGTGTAAGCGACAGGAAAGCTCGTGGCATCGCGAGGGCGACTGTGGCCCCATTTTTCACCACTCGATATAACCCAACCAGAGCATATAAGCTAATTAATAAGCGTCTAATTACTATGGGAAAAGTTAACTGTCCCGGGCGAACCGGAAGATTAATCTTGTCGCATTAATGAGAACGAGTGTAATGTTAGCATTAGTATTACAAATTCAACACCCTTATAATTAAACTTTGTCCACGGCTTATAAAAAATAAGCACTGTTTCGTACGTTAAGTAAAAAATTGCCACTACAGTCAGAATTGTCAATGAGAATTGTCACGTGTCTAACAATTTAATGAATGAATGACGTTACGCGTAGTGTAGTAACTGTATCATGTGCTCTTAAATATTTTCATACTTGTTTTTTTTCTTCGACCTCACTCCCATCTCACACTGCTCGGATTGAATGGCCGACTTGAAGTCATTTCGCGTTATTATGACCAGTGCTCGAGTGGAGTTCTTGAGAAAGTATAGCTGCAGCAGCACGTTTAGCTATAAGAAAATCATGAATGGCGCTGAGCTCGCAGGTGCTCAATTCGCTGTACCCTGATTCAAAATTTTTATATTTTTCACTTTTTTTATTTTTTCATTTTTCCTTTTTTTTTTTTTTTAATATCGCACTCATACTTTCTTCGACGTTCGTACCTTTGCCAAGAGCTTTCCACGCGGTGGTAAAATTTTTTTATTTTTTTCTTTTTTTTTTTTTTCATTTTTTCTTTTTTTTTTTTTTTAATATCGCACTCATACTTTCTTCGACGTTCGTACCTTTGCCAAGAGCTTTCCACGCGGTGGTAACTACACGTTCCGAGTTCGTCGGTGAATACAAGTTACGCACAGTCCTACCGACACCGTTTTATTTTTTTCCACCAAAAAATGCACTAAAAGCTCAACTTTTTCATTTCGTACCAACCAACAGCACACCGTCAAGACTCTCCTCTTGTATCACCTTTTTAAAAAATTGCACATATCCCCACTTGGCTCCAATCCTTCCTTACACGTATGGTCTTCTCTCTCGTTCCTTTTTGACTCTTTTATCACCCCCCAAGTCACTCGGGCCTGTTTTCCTTTTTTATCTCGTCCGCTTTTACGCGCACGCTTTTCTCGTCTTTTTAATTCCTTTCCGTTCACATTTGTCCGCGACAACGTCGTCCCTCCCATACGAGAGCTTTCAGCGCGGAAGACGTACGATGCGCGCGCAGACACCACACTCGACTCGCGCAAGTTCATCTATTTATTTACTTTCTTTAGGCGTCTAATTAGCCAAATTTTTGCAGTCTACGTTAATGCCGGTTTTACAACTGGAACTTCAATTTGGCGGCACCACGGTTAGAGCTGGCGGGCATAACTGCGTTCGAGAGACCACTCACTCCTCTCAGTTTCTCTCTGCCTCTCTTCTCCTCTCCTTACCGACCCTCTCTCTCTCTCTCTCTCTCTCTCTCTCTCTCTCACTCTCTCGCGTAGACACACAAACACACAGACTATCACAGAACGCATATACCATCGCAACACACACTCCCCATTACTCTCCCTCTCACTCGCACCCTAGTTTTACCTCCATCTGCCTTTTCTCTTCCTCTCTTCTTCTCTCTCTCTCTCTCTCTCTCTCTCTTATTCATGCTCGGCTTCCCGTACGGCCGCTCGCTCTCGCGGACTAAAGACGCTATCTTACCGATCTAAAATTACCCAAGAAACGCTGAACGCTGCTTCTCTTGCAAGCACACGCGCCTTCGTGCCCTACGTGCCTTAGGGTGATCGACACGGCCCTTTAAGGATTAAACTTTATCGTACCTTGATTAAGCACCCAGAGAAAGGGCGTCTCGAGGAAGCATTAATGAGATTGGTATATATCGATATATCGATTAATCGATTTTATTATAATATTAATAATATCGCTAAGCTCTGTCTGAGCTTTCTGTTCTGGTATATGTCATTATTTAATGGACACCCGGTACGCACGATGCTGTTTCGACGTCGCGTAACTTCGGGTTGTTTCTCGGATTCTGGCTGCTGCCGTGGTAAATTGGATTAGTGCGGCTGCCGAATTCTTCCTTGGACTGAAATTCCCTTAGAGAGTCTTCATTAACGAAGTCGCGACTTCTGCCCTTAATACTAATTCACAGGTCGTAAGACTTGCTAGACTGGTTTAGGGGGTGGCAGGCCGAATTATTCGCACAATTTTACTAATTTATCGGCCTATTTCGATTCACGTGTTTATCAGTGACACATCGCTATTTCCACGGCACTCGATGATTCAAATTCGCTAATTTTTATTATACACGGCGAGACAGCCCACTCGTAGTGACACCCTGCGAATTTCCCCGAATGCGTACCGTGTGGCAATTGTTAAGTCAGAGAAAAATGACCACCCTGGCAATGTATTTGTGCGACTTTAGTCAGTATTGTTTTTTTGGAAAAAAAAGTTTGCCAAGCGCCATCGTAATTTGGAAATAAAATCTGTGAGGTTTTTTTTTTTTTTTTTTTTTTTTTTTTTTTTTTTTTTTTTTTTTTTTTTTTTTTTTTTTTTTTTTTTTTTTTTTTTCATCCGTTTTTACGTATTCGAAATATAATTCAAGAGTCGAATTTCCACTGGGTGTATAAGGGGGTCTGCTCGAGGGTCGCATACTAGAAACACACCCGGTGGTCCGCTAGTCACGCGTACTATTTCCGTCGGAAGCTTCTTCTTCTCAACGAGCCTGTTGCGAAAAAGCTACCAGTCCAAGTCGGCTAATTCTGGACTAAATCCTTCTAGTTTCGGATGCACCTGTCCTCTTCCTCATACCGGGAGCTTTAAAGCTCTCCTCCTCGTACCTCTTGTGCAATCCCGGTATACCGTCGGTTTGTATCTTTAACTTGAGGACCAGTCACGAAACGGAGCCAGAAGACCCGCAGAGTTAGGAGTATTTCCGAATGCGTAATGGCCTACATTTTAACCCTTTTAGCCCCACTGTGTCCCTCGGATTCCCGTTACTTCTCCAGATACTGGCGAGTGTCTCGCGTTACCAGCGAACCAGTCGAACGGGACAGGATAAAGTAGGGAAAGCTAATACTGTCTAACGGGTGCTATTTTATTATGGCAAGAACAAAATCCTGAGCTTCACAATATACGTATGTGGATTTCATTGATGTCTTGTGGTTATTAAGGCAGAGGTAGGTAGGGTCGTATGATTGTGCAGTGATAAAAAAATTTTAATTAATTATACCAAATAGTCAGTCGATGATCGATACTATTGATTTATTGTTTAATTAAAATCAATCGCCTCTCTAGTAGTGCGATCCACTTCTAAGATAGCAGATAAACGATAAAGACGTGCCAATGGAATTTTTTAGTCCGGACACTTGGTTTACGGATTGGCCACTTAAACGCGTCTATTTCAGCCATAGCCGTGTCTTTATGGTTCAGCGTTTGTCAAAACAAGCCGAACAAATTGACTCGGGAAGTCGTTGGCTCGTTCAGTGTATCGCGTAACGCAGCCAAGAGAAAATCATTCGGGATTCTCTATGGCTCGTCCTATCCTCGGGGAATAATAATTGGACGACATAAATCTTACGATTTGAATCTTAGAAAATCGACGTATAGTTATCGTAAACAACACGGAATATGCTGCCACGTTGATAAACGTCACGTTACGAATACGTTGACGGGACAAACTTTGCCACTGGCTACAGACTACAGCGTAACGTAGCCAACTATCTGTGTCTATAGATTTTACTAACGCCCATTGACTGTACAAATGAAAGTTTTTGTTGGGTAATTTTTTTTTTACAAATTTTCTCAAGTCCGCGAACAATACCTGTACGATTATTTTTTAATTGTCCGGCTGATCCCGGGATTACAAAAATTCATTTCCTTGATGAGTTTCGCGAAAGGGTGAAGCCAGGCTTAATAATAAGTTTTCTCGTTTAGCCAGTGTCAATTATACGTGTAACAGAAATGCCAATTTATATACTGGCTGTGTCTACATACTGATATTCCTGAACATAGGTATGTGACGTATTTCAATGCCCATCTATTCGAATGCATGGTCGATGGAATTTTTTTGCACGCGCAGGGGTGTCCAAATAGAAAGCGTGTCCCAGGACCCTCGCCCTTCCCATTGTATTCGAATCCTATTCAGTTCTCCGGGGCCCTGCGGACCCGGGGCTTTAATTAACCCGTTTGTTTGTCCGCTGCAGGTTGGTATTCCTGAATCGCGCTACCTCGTCGCGTCCCCGAAAATTGTATTTTTCCTTCCCACCCACCCTCCTACGTCGCCCGCTCTATGTACCGCTGGTAATGTTTTTTTTTTCTTCCTACGTCAATACGGACCTTTTTCGCTCAACATTTTTCTCTTTCTTTCAACTGTTTCTGCCGTTTTCCGAGCGGGGCGCCACTGTAGCTTCCATAATGCACGCGACGGATTCAGCCTGGGCCCGCGTTCAAAAACTCGTTAGGGGCTTTCTGAAAATTACATAGGAAGATACACTGTACACTATATACATATATATACTTATCTCTGTGCGGAATTACCTTCAAGTGCTGACCGCACTAGCGCATTGCTTCTCGGCCTCGTGTTTTGTCGCGTGCCGGTGCGTTCGTTAAGTTAATTAAATTTTACGACAACCTCGGGCAGTATGAGTTTCAACCTTTATTTTTAGAATTTTCTATTTTTCATTTGACTATATATTTCAGCGGTGGGTGATATAGATAGAGGAGGGGGCGGACGGTCAGTGGAG
>NW_014333080.1:82573-83050 GCF_000341935.2 Cephus cinctus | reverse complement strand
GCAGATATTTATGAGATTGGAAAACAATTCGGTAACTCGCGAATAGCCCAGATTCCTTCTCTACCCCACCTCCTCTATTCGAAATTCAAAAAGTTACGCCCGGTTGAATTCTTCTCGTAATGTGCGCGCAGAATATTTTGAAATACGAATGTAGTCCGGTTAGCGTTATAATCGTCGAGTGGATGTGCTCGCTTGGGCAACAATGCGTATACAGTGGATTGAAGGGTTCATGCTGAATTTTCGAAAGCTTTGACGGGGGTCATGCGAGTGCTTGAAATTTTGTTTGATTCCGGCAGGAGGAGTAGAGTGAAAAAAGGGATGACGAGAGGGATGGAAAAAAAAGAGGAGGAAAATATAATACAAATACGAGCTTCGTCGAGTGCTCTATGAAACGGCTATTCGGTATTTAATCCTGACGATGAAAGGTAGAGAATTGATTCTGGCATACTTTTTTTGCTTCCCCCTCCCCCCCCCCCC